>NC_063197.1:19987781-20010281 GCF_017589495.1 Alosa alosa | reverse complement strand
ACACACCACACACTCCTTTGGCTGCCTCTTCGAGCTGTAGCCCTCACCCCCGCTGCATGCCCCCCCCCCCCCCCACCCCAACAATAGGAGCCCCATATTCAGCTGCACACCTAATGAACACTCCTGCCCCCATTCAACCCTACAATGGAGCCCTCCACGGCCATTCAGCCACCACACAATGGGGTACATCGCTCCAATTAATCCCCCGAGACAATGGCAGTGGTAGGGAGCTCTTTTGGGGGAGGACAGGGAGGGGGAGCTCTGGGGCGGTGGTGAAGAGTTTGCTGAAGAGAGAGAGAGTGTATGTATGTCCATAAGTGTGTGTATGTGTGTGTGTGTGTGTGTGTGGGGTGGGTGGTTGGCGTTGTCTATGCAAGATGTAGGGGGTCACGGTGATAATGAACAGGCCCAGCCTGGTGTGTCTCTGCAGAGGTCTGGTGAAGTGCCGGCGCTTTAGATGTGCTATTAGGATCAGTAAGAAGCAATTACATGTCCATGGCCCCCTCTTCAGGAGCCCACCCTCCATCGCTCCCTATCCTATACTCAAGTCCTCTGACCGTTCCCCCCCACTGCTCGCTCTGTGGTCACCAGGCCGCCCTGCATTGAACTCCAGAGGAGTATAGGAAACCAGGGTGGCCCTGCACATGCCTGCACTCTTCTAAACTACAAGCACACACACACACACACACTCACTCTCACACAGTCTCTCTCACACACACACACATACTCTCTTTCTTTCTCTCTCTCTCTCTCTCTCCCTCTCTCTCACACACACACACACACGGACAGGTGTCCATAACATTTTCCATGACCAGGCTAATCTCATTACAAACCTTCCCCCCTCTGTAACCATCTGCCCTTGGTGGGAAGCCATGAAATAATATACATTCAAAATAATTCATATTGCATGTGTGAGTGTGTGTGTGTGTGTGTGTGTGTGTGTGTGTGTGTGTGTGTGTGTGTGTGTGTGTGTGTGTGTGTGTGTGTAAAGTGTGTACTTTACTTCAGGACTTAGAGTAGTCTTTGGATAGCGGTGGTGTGTCCGGTCGGTCCACCTCCTGTCGTCCTGAGCGCCGTGGTCTTTTTCCTGGGGAGTGCGCGAGGCTTCCTTTGTCTCGGGCCCTGTGGTGGAGGTGTGTAATTGAATCTGGCAGGGCCCTGGACAGAGCGCAGGTTTCCCACTGAGGCTCAGGGCAGCCTCGGCCAGCCTCACAGGAAGACACGTGTCAAACACGCAGACAAGGGACCTCTCACTGCCCGGGCCACACAGGAGCTGAAGTGGAGAGAGATAAAAAGGAAAAGTATATATATAGGAGATATATAGAGATAGAGAGAAAGAGAGGAGGAGGTAGAGAGGAGGTAGAGAAAGAGAAAGGAAGAAAGAGCATGAGAGAGAGCGGAGATAGAGTAGAGAGAGTGAGAGAGAAAGAGAGAGAGATAGAGGAGATAGAGGAGATAGATAGATAGATAGAGAGAGAGAGAGAGAGAGAGAGAAAGAGAAAGAGAAAGGAAGAAAGAGCATGAGAGAGAGCGGAGATAGAGTAGAGAGTGAGAGAGAGAAAGAGAGAGAGATAGAGGAGATAGAGTAGATAGATAGAGAGAGAGAGAGAGAGAGAGAGAGCGTGTTAGTTAAGAGTCAATGAAACAAAGATTAAGATTGAGATACAAAATGAAAATAAGACAGTGAAACATTATACAACAACAAGGTATCAAACTGAAAACAATGGCCTGTTTCAAAAGATAGCATCTAGAATGCTAATCGGTTACGGAAGACATTTCCGATTCTCTGTGTTTTCACGGGGCAGAAATAACACTTGTGTAAAGAGTCTTCTGTCTGGCCGCGCCGCTGATGTATCTTTAATTATTGACACTGAAGCAGCGCGTCGTGCTGCGCCATCAGAGACGTGACATTTCACAGCCACGAGGCGGGCGGGGCGGCACGGCACAGCGCAGCCTAGAATGCCAACAAACCCGCTCACAATAACACTGAGCAGAGAGAGGCCGAGAAAGTGAGAGGAGGATGGAGGAATGAAAAAAAGAAAAAGAGAATTTTCTTTTTTTTTTGCTTCGTTGACATCCTAATGAAGACATCTGAGATGTGTGTGTGTGTGTGTATTTGTGTGTGTGTGTGTGTGTGTGTCTGTCTCCGCCCCTCCCCAGGTCCCACTGGGAGGGGATTGCAGTTAATAGGGCAGTCTGTCAGGACAGGTCCAGCTCCAGAGGGTGGCCTGGTCCTCTCCCTCTCCTTGCCCAGGGATCGATTCCTGGCTGCCCCAGGGAGTGCAGCGTGGCTAGGGAGAAGGAGAGGGAGAGGCCGGGGAGCAGCAAATCTCCATAAATCCCTCACTACAGCTTGACAGCTGGCAGATAGGGACCTAGGGCCTGTGTAAGTGGGAGTGAGTGAGAGAGCGTATATATACTTTATGTGGGTGCATGTGTCTCATGTGTGTATGTAAATGTGTGCGTGTTTGTTTGTTTGTTTGTGTGAGAGAGATAGGGTATATATATGCCAGTTTGTGTTGTCACAATACCAAAATTATGACTCTGATACTACGATACCAATCTAAATGACATCATGGCAAAAAATGTAAACATCAGTAATAGAAGTAATATGATAGATGGAAAAAAACTAATAACTAATAAAGCTTTTATTAAAACCTGATAAAAACACCATTCTTAAGGTCCCGATCTAACATAATGGAGTATCATAAAATTTTTAATTTCAGGGTATCGTGATATTTTTCAAGTATTGTGCAACACTAATGCCAATATGTATGTTGTATGTTGATGTGTGTGTGTGTGTGTGCGCCCTTGTGTATGTGAGTGACATGAGAGGTTATGTGTTTGGATGTTTATGCATGTGTGTGAATGTGTGTGTGTGTGTGTGACATGAGAGGTTATGTGTTTGGATGTTTATGCATGTGTGTGAACGTGTGTGTGTGTGTGACATGAGAGGTTATGTGTTTGGATGTTTATGCATGTGTGTGAACGTGTGTGTGTGTGTGACATGAGCGGTTATGGGTTTGCATGTTTATGCATGTGTGTGAACGTGTGTGTGTGTGTGTGTGTGTGTGTGTGTGTGTGTGTGTGTGTGTGTGTGTGTGTGTGTATGACATGAGCAGTTAGGTGTTAGGATGTTTATGCATGTGTGTGAACGGATGTGTGTGTATGTGAATGCTTCTAATACCATGGGGAGGGGAACTCATTGATATCTTGCCCGACATGAACAGCACATCAGCAGATCGCACCCTTTGCCGTGGGTGAGCATTTTTATAGGTGAAGCCAATAGCTACTGTCACTTAAAAAATGACAGGCCAAATGTAACAGGCCATACATGATTGACAATCCATTATGTCAACTTTGTCACATTAAATCTACGAATATTAGCAGGTGTCATAACAGTTGCTTTTAAAATATGTGCATGACAAGAATGCAAAGAATTTATAAGTCACTGGAGGAGATAATTTTACAGGACAAACATGAAGCCAAAGCTCACACTACACACCAGACTCATTAAGATGCAGAAAGGAGCCTATCTGAAATATGCTAAAAGATAAATAAATCTAAAAGATCTTAGTATGACCCCACCATACTGACAGACAAGCTGGTACTCAATAGTCAATGCAGTTGTAGGACTAGCATTGCCCCCCCACCCCCACACTTAGTCAGTACATTTGCAAAAAACAGAACGTCCGCAAATTAAAAATAATTGCTACTCCAACATTTGAAATCAAATGGCCACTGGCAACTGTAAAAATATCCATTTTTAAGGTTGACAGGCTAGGGTGCACTATAAGTACATTAACTACAGCAAAACTACACTGAAAACACTGCACATCAAACTTTAAACTGCCCAATTTTATTTTGTGTAGTTTAAAGTATGTGTTAAGTTGATAGGCAGTGTGTATTAAGTTGTCAGCTATCAGCTATCAACAAAAAAATGTTTGAATCAATTTTCTCTGCATGTCCTCCTTTTAATGCGTTTTATTATAGTCATAGGTTTCTGAACAGGATCCAGCTGCAAGCAAGAGTAGCCATATTAACTAAATCCATCTTAGTGACAAATGCGTTTTACCCTAAGGAATGGACATTAACCACCCTTGCTAATCATTACTGTTTGTCACTAATATATTTAAACAGTTATGTGTATTTAGGAATTCTTGGAATTTCAAAATTCCAATTTGTCCATGTAGGGTAGGAGAGTTTGTGGCCGGCATGCCAAGCTTGGCCAACAGTTTTTGTACTGGAGATCATGCTTGTCAGGAGCCATGCAATTACTTTATGTCCACTTTACCAACCAACCAACATAATGGTGATCCAAGCAACCACACATACCGTACTCAATATTGACAGGAGACATTAGGGGGTGAGTCATCTCTATTCTCCTGATGCCACTGAGCAGATGTTCAGGTATTTGGCCGTCGTTAGCCGTTGACTCATCCTCACTAATAAAGGACATAGTGAGAGTGGCCACTCTGGTGTGGGGTCTCCAAACAGCTTTGTGTCGCTCCACTGTTGGAGCCTCTCCCCATTCTCTGCGGTGCTTTTCTCCTGTAATAGGCCTTTGCTTTGAGCACGGGCGGTGGGCTGGGGGTCGGTGGGGGGCTTCATCTGCCCTCAATTTACTCCTGCCGTGACCTTTCAACCCTGACCTGTCAGCACAGCGTTCCTTTCTTTATGGCCGAAACACCATATTGTTTTAAAATGAAAAGGGACATAAATACTTGGTGATATTCTCGAGTCTCACTCAAGTGGAACCCAGAGTTGTTATAGTAAATCACAGGCAGGGAGTTGAGTCTGTGTGTGTGTGTGTGTGTGTGTGTGTGTGTGTGTGTCTAAGCTATAGTCTATAGATCTGTGTTTATGTATGTGTAACAAGTCTCCCCCCACCCCTCCTCTCTCACTCTGTCTCTCTCTCTTTCTTACACACACATTCATTCTCTCTTTGTCTATCATCCTAATCTCAAATCCCCTCTCTTCCTCACAGGCCTTGGCACAGAGCTGCTTTCCTTCTCCTTCTCTCGCTCTTTCTGTCGGGTTCCTTTGCTCCGATTCTTCCCCAGCTTCCTCTGGCTGTCAAGCTTGAGGGCTGCTCAGGGATCGGGGAGCGAGGAGGGGGTAGGGGGGTATCGTGTTCTCCCTCACTCTCCCACAACAGATTTATGGGGGCTCAGTCCTTCTCTAAATATTTGCCTTTCTCCCTGTACTGAGGGAGATTGATGGTCTTTGATGTGGGGGTGCGAGGGTAGATGGGTTATAGGTAGAAGGTGGTGGTGGTGGGTGGGTGTGTGTGTGTGTGGGGGGCGTTAGTGAGGCAAGTATGGGACTTCCCTGGCAGGGAGAGCGAGGGGAGGCGTTATCGTTATCAGACCGGACACTCATCTTTGACCTCGCGAGGGCCCTTCTGTGCTAACCACCAGTTGGGCTCGTTAATTTACCATCATGCAGTGAATCCGAACCAACCGCGGCCTCCCGTTAGCCTTCAAAATTGCTCCATGGCCCGCCGATGTGCGCCGATATTAGCTTTTCCACCGCTGTGTAGGTAATGTGTTCTTTGGAAAGGAGCACCCGGCTCAATCTATCATCTTCTGGCAACACGATCCAGTCATCAAATATCTCTCGGTGTTCTCCCCTATTGTCAGGGTTATTAGACCGTCCGTGAAGTACATAGCGGGCTACGAAGTGAGAGGGCAGAGACCACTTGTTTTGTCACAGCTTGATGCGGTTATGCTGTACTTCAGGGTGCTGTGTCTTGTACATACATAGTTGCACATACACAGTTTACTGTTGTGCAGGGTATCAGCCACAGTGGAAGTGAGGTTCCCCCCGCGAGGTTGCAATGCGTATGGCGTGTGACGCCGTGTCGAAATCCAGCTCAGGGGAAGATGAGACATTCCGTAAACGGTCTCCCTGTCATCAAACGTTCCTGTTGTTTTTTTGGAATCCTGTTTCACACAGATGTTGATCAAGAATTCCCAAGACCCCTTTCCACTCTCACCGAAAAAAAAAAATATCCCACCACGCCGGGTTCCTATCCGCTTCCCAACACTGATCCGAGACTCTTCCTGCCTCTGCAATCAGTACCACTGCCACTCCAAACAAGGCCAGCGGAGATTAAGATCTCTCCAACTTGCGTCTCCTACGCCGCTGTCACTGTTTACCCCCCCTCCATCTCTCAATTATGGGAAACGTTCAAACAAGCCACGCCAGGCCGAGCGTGGAAGTGACTGTATTGTTTGAGCGAATGATTGCGCCGGCCATCCGAGCATAAACAGGAGATTCACATCTGCACTGATGATAATGTAAACTCACCTACCTCTTAGCTTTGCCCTCACTCCTCTGCATCATCCCCCCAACACACACACACACACACACACACACACACATACACACACACACACACACATACACACACACACACCAATATCTATCCATGGTTCCATCTTCCACAGACCTCTCCTCCATGTGTGTCGAGTCTGGGGTTAATTGGGTGTGTGTGTGTGTGTGGGGGTCCAAGTCAGCTCTCAGCCGAGAACACACTGCCCCCTGCAACTCCTACTCTCTCCTCAAGGCCCTCTATTTGCTCCGCTTTTGCTCAAGTTTATTTCAACTCCCTGACAAAACCTCTGAACTGTGTGCTTTCTTTCTGAGCTACTGTACATACACGATTAGCCGACTCCAGAGCGCACACAGCTTTGTGGTGAGGGGAAGGCAAGAAAGATTAAGTGCCCATTCTGATGACGACTATAATGGCAGAAGTCACAGGAAACCCTTAACCACTCTTCCTCACATTAAACTATTAGCTCTATTAGCTTTTTGGAGCGCTTCAGTTAGGGGTGGAGACGTGGAAGGAAAACAAGCCCTTTCTGTCTGTGTGTGTGTTTGTGTGTCTGTGTGTGTGTGCGTATGTGTATGAGTGTGTTTGTGTGTGTGTGTGTGTGTGTGTGTGTGTGTGTGTGTGTGTATGTGACTGTGCATGTATGTGTGAGTCTGTGTGAGCATGTGTGTGTGTGTGTGTGTGAATGACTGTGTGAAGAGGGGGGTATCCTTAAAACAACAGCAGCAGCCGAAAGAGAAAGGAACTCACAGCAGCAGAGTAGCAGAGTCTCCTGTTCTCCAGAGGAATGCGTTGCAGTGGCATTTACATGTTAACTGTGATTTATGGAGGCAGGCTTCCCCCATTCTCCCTCTCTCTCTCTTCCCTCTCTCCCTCCCTCTATTTCTTTCCCTCTCCAGCTCCCAGTGCCAGTAATGCTGCCTTAAGCCCATGGAGACAGTGAGACAGTGAGCCTTTGGCCTTCCTCTTGCCCCCCTCTTCGCACCTGTTACGTCTCCGTTGAAGCCCTGAGTTACTGGGTACGGCGTTCCTCGACATGACCCTGCCCGGACTGGGCAGCAGCCGGGTGTGATGGTGTCAATCTGTTAATACGTCCGAGACAACCCTCACGGTCACTTGAAGCAACGCACACGGGGTTGTGATTTGATATAGTGATGGTGGCTGGACGGTGAGTGTGGACAGAAGGCTCTAATGCTTCAGAGTCTGCTGCAGAGCTTGGCACGGATTACGACCACTCAGATGGACTGTTTTATGGAGTAATATTTAAAAAAAACGGAACGGAGGTCCAGTCCAGTCGAGAAGGGAACTGGGCCACGGAGGGAGGGGGATTGCGTATCCCGATGTGCTTGGCAGGAGCTTTCCGGAATCCCCCGGCTAGGCCAAGCAGTGGGGAAAAGGGAACGATTTTAATACACCTATTGAGAGACGAGTGTGCCAGTGTGAGTGTGAGTGTGTATGTGTGTATGTGTGTGTGTGTGTGTGTGTGTGTGTGTGTAAAAGAGAGAGAAATAGAGAGGGAGAAATGGAAGGCTAATGTTGAGCCTGTGTAGTGGAGAGGCCCTGTATTCTCTCATTCAGCCGTGATACAAGAGGGTCTATGGAGAGAGTGAGGGAGCGAGAGAGGGAGGGAGGAAGAGAGGGAGGGATGGAGGAGTGGCGAGGAGAGCAAGGTTATTCAAGTTCTGCCAGGAAACAGCGTGTGTGTCTCAAGACCAGTAACTATTTCATGGAGACGGCACAAAAATAACATTTGTCTAAATAAAAAACACTGAGCCCCCTTTCTTTTTCCCCAGCTTGCTCCCAATCTGGAGTGGAGGACAATGCAAACAGGCCCGCACACTCAATACACAGGTGCTTTCACTCATACACATGGATACACCACATTACCACAGACATACACACACACACACACACATACACAGAGAGAGAGATACACACACACACACACACTCTGCAGACTGCTCAAGTAAAAACAAATCCAATACAGTAGTGAATGACACACTAATCTGTGTTTATAGTATCAGATTAATACTCTCTAAATCTTATTTTTTTGAATTCACAAAAAACAAATCAGAAGCTGACAGAGGCTGATGAGATTTGCAGATCCCACACACTCATATTGAGGGATAAAGACGTGTAGGGTCGTGCTGTTTCCTCCCAGGACCGTTCCCATGAGCAGCCGATGGCTTGAGGGTGCGGTCTGGGCTCTAGCTGGTGTTAACATTCTGTTCTACACTGATTAGTCAGGAAGTGGGTTGAGGTGACAGCTTTTAGCCTGGAAGCACATTATCCAGATGGTATACGCATGTGTGAGTATGTGTATATGTGTGTACGTGTGTGTGTGTGCGTAAGTGTATATGCGTTTATATGTGTAAATGTGTGTGTACTTAACGTCATTCCAATTCAAACGCAACAAGAGCAACAAAGTAATTATTGCGGCCAAGTCGCAATGTGTGGCGGCGTTTTTGATGTTCTTGTTTTTCTTTCTTCAACCCCCACCCAACTCTCGTGTTTGTTGTGTGGATTCAAGCAGAGGGTGGCTAATACATATGGATGAGAATCCCGGGTGGCTCATCAGGGTAGGTTCTTGGGCATCATACCCCCAACCCCCCCCCACCCCCCATCCTCTACTTCACCCTTCACCCTCCACCCATCCCCACCTCAGACAAGCCCCCGACACACACCCTCTCGACCACCCCTCCATCAGGCCTCTCCAGCAGGCCTCCACCCCCCACCCCTTCCAGATCTAGGCTCATTCTCACCTACCCCAAACACGATCTAATTGGGGGCAATCATTCAGATAAAAAGCCTCCTGAAATCATAGCGTTGCACTGGCCACTCCAGGAGTCCTCTCTGGCACCAACAACCCCCATGCCCCCATACACTCCCACTGCTCTCTACATCTCTCCTCCAGCCCCCTCACCCGGCCCCCACTAAAATGCCATGTCGCCCTTTCACCGTATGCCCAGTGATTCCACTAGCTTGCTTTTATATGTGAGAGAAGTGGGGGAGAGAGAAAGAGACATGAAGGCAGAGGGGAGGGGGGTGGTGGTTGGAGAAGAAAGGTGTAGGTTGTGTCTCTCTCTCTCTCTTTCTGTGTGTGTGTGTGTGTGTGTGTGTGTGTGTGTGTGAGATGGGGGTGTAAGGTGGAGTGATTGCACAAGGGGAAGGACAACCTCACTGTTGACTGGTGCCATTGTCTCAGACCTTTGCAGCTCACCGCTTCTTCAGAACCACCATCACCTCCACCACATATTGGAAGAGTGAAAGCACAGTGATTTCTCAACTACATCCATTTCACTCCTCTCTTTCTCTCTCTCTGTCTCCCATTTCTCTTTCTCTTCTCTCTGTCTCTCTCTCTCTCTCTCTCTCTCTCTCTATGGTTGGCTCCATGGCACGCCACCTGTTGTGCTCCCTCACAGACTGCGATGATGCCCCAGTAGCAGATTCGGACGTGCTGACGGCAGCATTTGGCCCTGTGGCCACGCTCTGTGCGTCTGTGTACGGACTACTACGTTGTCTATTTACACATGTGCCGTGACCATGGGGGGGTTGGGGGCGGCCAGCAGAGGGCTAGTCTCATGTTTGTCACGAGGGAGCAGAAAGAGGAAGAGTGAGAGGGAGTTGATTCAGGAGAGGGGGAAAAAATATTAAATATGCATAATGATTGCTGCCGCTCTTCAGCTGAAGAGGCCTAGTCACCTTCTCCATCGCTCTCTCTCTCTCTCCCTCCCTCTCTCTCTCTTTAACCCCCCCAACAGGCTGTGAGTGGGTAGGCCCCACTGGTGTCAGTGCTATCTGACGGGTGGGGTGACCCCCCCCCCCCCGAGAGAGCCGCCTGCAGGAGGGGGGTGTGACGAGGGCAACAGGGTGGGGCAGGCTGTCGAGTGATCCAACCCCACTTAGCTCTCCTCTCCCGACCACCCCCACTCACCACTATCCCCCCCTCCCTACAGCCAAGCTGTCCAAACCCTGCCAGCCTCCTCTCCATGTCGAAGTCTCTCAATGTCCCTCTCTACTGCTCAGGAGTGTCCAGGCAAGCTCCTCTCATTTTGAAAGCCCTTTCGCCATTTCTTAAAATAAAAATGGTAATGTGAGAACAAACCGACTTTTTGATAACCACTAATCTGTCATTTCCAATCCCTCATGCGATACATGGAAACAAAACGCATGCAAAATAATAAATATGTTCCCAGATGGATGCTTTCAAAACATGATTAATGGGTCAGCCAAGTAAGAAAATGTTGAGAGTACAAATGATCTCGGCATTATCACACCACTTTTCCATAGACACACAATACTGCATACATGGTGTGTGTGTGTGTGTGTGTGCGCGCACGCGCGAGCGCCGGCTTCATGGTGTACGTGTGTTTGTGGTGTACTATCGAGCTTGTTGGAACAATCATCCCTCTCCTCTCCAGCATCAATTAAAAGCTGAGGCCCACTCAGCACTCAGCTCTCTCATGTAGGACACACACACATGCACACACACACACTCTGACAGACCCACTCACTGCAGCAGCCTTCACTCTCTCTCTCCCTCTCGTCTCATTTACCGTTGCACTATCTGTCCTTTCCTCTGCTCTGACGCCAAATCACAGTGAAAACATCATTGTGCGGTGGAGATAATAACAATGAAACGGCTGCAAATCAGCTCGATTGTTGGTGCTGGACCTGGTGGGGGGAGAGGCCTAATGTAATTGTTCAGGCCCTTGTCTCTGTTGATACAGCCTCTTCAGTGAGCATGTGATTTAGCTAAAAGCCATCCCCAGGCCAAGTAATTAGAGACGCCATTGGCCGAGTGGCATTAGCCGTGGTGACTGTCACCATCGCAACATCCAACCCCTCCACACACCCCGCACACACACACCTCCCACCTTCCATCATACCTCTCTCTCCCCCCTCCCGCCCCACTAGCCCCCTGCGTGCTGCTGTTTTAATGCGCCACTCTGGATGTTATTCAAGCCATTAGCCAGGAACGTCGTGTCCCTCTGTGTGAAAACGATTATGTGAGTGTTCCTGTGTGAGCTCGCAAAAAAAAAGTGAGTCTGAGCTGCAGGTTTGCTGCTAGTGCATCCACCTCTGTGCATCCTCAATCTCTTTCTCTCTTTCTCTTCCCCCCACACCATATGCACTACCATGTGGGAGAAGTCGAGTGGCGTATGTGCTCGCGACCGGGCTGCCGCACTTGACTGGCTGAAGTAGCCTGTACATCTCCTCTCAAAGGGTTAACATCCTCCCAGGGCGGGGTCACTCCACCAATTAAACCAATCCAAGGGCTTGTCTCGAGCCCGAGAGGAAACAGACACCATTTCAACAGCCGCGCTCTTTGATTCACCGAGGAAGGCTCCCCTGACTGACATGATATATCTCACCGCACAATACAGCCTCCTGTAGTTTACATAGAATTGATTGCATACATTTACTGTTGCCACCCACTATTGTTTTTCTTATGAATTGTTATCAAATCAATAAAGTATCTACAGTATCTATCTAAATATTTATCTATCTACATTATACCTATCTATCTATCTATCTATCTATCTATCTATCTATCTATCTATCTACAGTATCCATTTATCATGAAAGATGCAACGTGATAGAATGTGACAGATTCTAAAATTACTCTTAAAGGAAAAGAAAAACAATGCCGGTACAGTACCAGTGAAGTGAATAAGAAAAGATATACATCTCTGGTTCTCCTACAGAGAAATGGGTGAACAAAAACAATTCTAAAACGCTTGGTATTAGCCACACGTCAGAGATGAACTCTTCCAGTGAACTGAGAAAATAAACACAGTTGTTGAGGTGAGTCAGAGAGAAAAAAACAGCAACAGAGAAAGAAAAGGTTGTGTGCCCAAGGAGAGGTAGCATGATAAATATACAGGGAGCCCCTTCTCTCTCTCCCTCTCTCTCTCTCTCCATCCTTCCCTCTCTCCCTCCCTCCCTTTTTCTTTGCCCCCTACCCTCTCCCTCACATGCTCTCTTTATGGGTTACCCGACTCCCTGACAGTTTGTTTTAAATTTGACCATGCAGATGTTTCTCTGGGTGACTGACTTTTATAGTTTAGAAAAGATTATATCAGTTTTCCCGCAGATTGTGTTACTGTATTTAAAGAAAGGACAGACAGGAGAGATGGAGAGAGAGAGAGGGAGAGAGTCATGCAGTAAGAGACAGCAGTGCTGGTGGTGGTAGTGTGTGTGGGGTGTGTGTGTGTGTGTGTCTGTGTGTGTGTGCGTATGTGTGTGTGGAGGGGTGGGAGGTGTAGACAGGGGCAGAGGGAATTGGAGGGCCGACCGGTTGGAGGCAGAGTGCTGTAGGTCTTTAAATCCTGAGATCTCAGTGGCATAGCCTGAGCAAAGGAAAAGGAGGAGGAGGAGGAGGAGGGGAGGGCACGGCAGAGAGAAAGCAAAGACAGGGCAATGAAGAGGTGTGTGTGTGTCTGTGTGTGTGAGAGAGAGAGAGTGTGTGTGTATGTGTGAGAGTGTGTGTGTTTGGGGATGTGGGGTGCAGTATGCAAGCAGTGATGGGGGCTAAGTTCAGCGGAGCCGGGGTTCGGCTTATAACATTAGACACAGATTCTTTCTAATTTCGAAGGACAACATAAGCGTCAAATTTGAGGATATTAGTTTTTGATAGGCAGCTGGGGCAAAGCACACAAGAGAGAGACGGGTGGGAGAGAGGGGTTGGCGGCTGTGTGTGTGTGTGTGTGTGTGTGTGTGTGTGTGTGTGTTTGGGGGTACGGGTGAATGCAGTGAGACACACTGTTCCTATTACAGCTCTTAACTTCTTTCCAACCATGCCAGGGAATAACACCAAGCTCTCTCTCCTCTGGGTAGCTAGTCTCCGCACCTCTTGCTTCTCCTCTCCTCCCTGCCCACTATCACATCCTTCTTTCTCTCTCCCTCTTTTTCTCTGACACCCAGCTCATTTACTTAAGATCGTCAGATAGAAATGCAAGAAGGTTGCCTGGATGAGTAAAAAAAAAAAAAAAAAAAAAGAGAGATCCATTTCGGATGATGTCTAAGCTGAAGGAGACTGTAAATACGCGGCGAGGCTAACTTTGGCTACACACTCTGGAATAGCAGCACTCGCTCTCGTTCTCTCCTTTTTCCCTCGGTTCCTGTGCTTCTCTGTGGAACTTGGCAGAGCCGAGGAGACTAATAAAGGACAGGAGGGAGAGCGAAGCGAGCCGGGGATGGAGGGAGGCTGAGCGATATTGTAGAAAGCGCGTTTAAAAAAATGAAGGATGAAAGCGAGTGGAGAGAGAGCCAAGTGTCTGTGAAAAAGGGAAACAAAGAGAGGGAATGAAGGAAGGAGGGGAAAAAAGGAGAGAAGGAAAATTAAGAGAGATGAAAGCAAATCACAGGTAAAGAGAAAACAACTCCCTTCTCACCAAAAAAAAAAACTCTAAAATGGAACATGTATCTTTTAACTTGAGTCACTGTGTCAGAAAGCGTTCCTCCCATATCACTGTCACTGTGAATCAATTAGGTCATTCATCCTCTCGCTTACACAAAGAAAAAAAAAGCCCAAAACCATCCACGAATGAAGAAAAAGCTCCATCAGAGGCACTTCTAAGCTCCATCAGAGGCACTTCTAACATTTCCTTATGAAAACACATGCAATAACAACAGTAACAACTAGTGAAAGATTAAAAAGGGGTGAGTGCGGCCAACGGCCAGCCGATAGGGGCCAGGCCTCGGCCCTGTCAGGCAAAGTGTGGACCTGGAACCCAGGGCAGCAGAGAAAGGCGGAAAGATCTCTCACTTTCTGTTTTTCTCTTGTGCTCTCCTTTTCTTTTGCTCCCTCTTTCTCTGGCTTTCTCTCTCACTATCTCCTTTTTTCTCTCGCCCTCTCTCTTTCTCTCTTGTGCTGTCCTTTTTTTCTTGCTCTCTCTCTTTAGCTCTCTTGCTCTCTCTTTCTCTGTCTCATTCTCTTACTGTTGCACCAGGGCTTGGAGTTTAGTTCATTTGTTTAGAGAGCAGCTCAGGTTGCGGTCACTAAGCTCTGTACGTGTATCACCTAAGTTATCGGACGGGTGGCTTGGCTTGGACTGTCTGGCCTGCCCCTTACACCATGGCTTGGACGAAGCTCTAGCCTGGGCCAGAAAGTGATCCTGTGACCATAGGTGTCACTCATAGCCAGCAAGGCCTGAGCTGCAGACAGGGAGCTGGTCTTTAAAACAACGAGTCCAAATGGCCATCAGCTCCAACTGTGACTTACCCTTCTTAACCCGCCATTTTAAAAACAATAAACATTTTCTTAAATTATTATTACAGACTCAACTGTTCACTTCTGCTTTTCTGGAACTATTCTCAAATTTATAAACTACACTCTCTTCCCTCTATAAACGGCAATGGTATTTGGGAGTTAAGTCGCAGCATGACTTTTCCGTCAAATAATGTTTTTGATCGCTCAGAGGTTGGAATGGTTCAGCGGAGCTGGACAGTTTTCAGGTGACCCTTAATCCGAGAAACTTGCACAAAAAAAGAAAAATGAAGGATGCAATGGAATCGCAGTGGTGTGAAATTTACCATATGTGTGTGTCCACACCAAATGTTCTCTAGATAAATAGACATGTATTAAAATACACATCAACTAAAAAGGGGGAAACAAATCCATAGGCCATTGGACCACCCACCACCACGCTCAAAAGACAAGGCTAGTTGTTTTTGTGAAGCTTTTAGCCACACTTCAGCACGTCTTGGTAAACATTATTTCAAGTTATCTCTCCCACCAAATGTTCCATACAAATTGAGTTTTGCAGTGTCACAGATTTGAACTTGATATTTTAAATTGAGTTATGTTAAATTCAATTACTCTAAGTTACATCATTTCTGTGGTTCACATTTAAGGGCCTGCCCGCAGAATGTTTCTTTACTTGGTCCACTTTCAGTCACTACGGAAAAACGCAAAAGGTACAAAAAAGTGCCTAGACAAATATACATTTCTGCAGCCCTTAGTACTATACTGCTATATTAGATTCTATTCAGTGACAGTTTAAAGTGGTTTTAAGAGCTAGCACATACAAGAAACCGACACAATTCTTAGAAGGTTTTCAGAGGAATTTCACTGAATCAGGGGACATTTTACCATTGAGCACATTCTTCAAGCAATACAATCCCTACAATTATAGCATTCTGCTATTGTCTTACAGCTAATGGCATCATAAAACTATTACTATTTCTATTGTGGATTAAATTAAATGTGTATTATAGACTATGATATTAATTCTATCATATTTTTGTTTTAAAATGGCCTTGCGCAGTATTTTTTTGTGCTGCATCCACACAAATCCCCTGAAAAACAAAAAAACAAATCCGAATTGCTAGAACAATCTCCCATCTTCCATCTCTGATAGTCCTACCTTCAGCTCTTCTCCTACAGGAGGTGGCTCTCCTCAGTGTCACTTTGGGGAGAAATACGCAGTGTAGTCTTTGTGTTGGACCAGATGAAAGGGCTGACTTGTGGGACTGACTTTCATTTCTTTTTCCATGGTGTGTGTGCTGGTCGCTCTCTGGTGTACTCTAAGTCTTAGAAGATGGCAGGAGAAATAAACAAAAGCAAAAAAAGGAAAATAAAAAAGGCAAGAAAAGCTCTATGCCTTTGGTGTTCCTTCACTGCCTCCAGGTCTGATGCGTTCAGTATGATTACGCCTTTTCTGACAGAGCGAAAGTGCTGCCATTTTCGGGTAATAGCATGAAAATCAGTCCCCTAACACTCACAGGCTCTATTGCTTTTGCTGGATCAAGATATTTTCCTTGGCAACAAGCCTGTGTGAGTCAGATTTACATACATTACTGTTTGCATCTGATGAGGCTTGTATGTATTTTCATATCACCTCTGTGGATACCCCTGTGATTTGGCTTGTGTTGTGTTGATGGCCATTTCGTGCCAAGTGGTATCGCATACATTTTGTGTTTGTCGTCTCTTTTAACGGTGGCATTTCTCTTTAAAAAGTTGTGTCCTTGTTTTGTAGTGTATTCCACCAATGTGCAACCTATTAAGGAAATGAGAGGCAGAGAGAAGAGTGGGGGGGAGAGGACTGAGAGAAATAGAGGGAGGAGGAAGAAGAGACAGGAAGAAAGTGTGAGCCTGTGTATCTGTGTGTGTGTGTGTGTGTGAGAGAGAGAGAGTGTGCGTGTGTGTGTGTTTGTAAGAGAGAGAGAGAGAAAGAGAGGGCGAGCAAGCAATCTAGAGAAGCTGCTACCCATCTGCCTCAAGTGTTGCAGCTTCACCTTTAATCTATGAAAATGCACGAATCCGATGAGACATAATTGTAAAGTGGAGTTTGACCATTTAAAATGTCTCGAGAGCTTGTTTTATCTGGGGCCAAAGATAGATCAGCAGTAATCACTATCCGCTCCGACACTGATGATGGGGAGGGAATTAATTTGCCAGGGAGGAAAACAAATTAAGGCGCTTCTCCAGCGGCGCTCCATTAGACAATGGCATATATAAATATTTTATCTTGGGCGATACAGGTTAGCAAAGGTTTAGTACATCCCCATTTACACAAGGACCCGCACTTCAGTAAGCAGCCTTCGTCCTTTATGAGTGTCTGCCCATTCTCTTTTTCACCCTCTCCTTTCCTCCAACTCTCTCTCTCCTCTCTCTCCTTCCATCTTGACCCTCTCTCCCTCGTTCTCCTCCAGATGCCCAACCCCACAGTCTGATTTTTCACACTGAAAATGCAAGTCTACCTCTAAACGCAAATGGAAGGGGGTAAAAACATATTATCCACTCACAAAGAGTATAGAATATACCATGCAAAATGGGATTCAGCTGTCACCATTCAAAATGTCACTACAATTTATGTACATATCTATAAATCATGAAGGAGAATGTAATGGTCTGAAATAAAAAGCCTAATTTCCACAATCACTGGATTACTTAGTGTACAGCAAACAGTTCTTCCTGTAACAAAATACGGTAATAGATATGTCTCTATTATTCTGTTGCATATTGTTTCTGACTTCTTTGTGGTCAAACAATATAATACTGACTCAGAGATAGTATTATTTTAAGCTGGAAAATAACTCCTACATATGACCATGACAACTAATGTTGACAGTTAAATTTCAGGCATTCTTCCACTACTGTGTAAGCCTACCTCTCTTGAAGTGGTTCACTAAGAGTTCAGCCACATATTTTACCCCATGAACAAACCATGGCTACACATTTTTTTCAGAGGTACAACATAAACGTCAATGAAATGATTGCAGTGTATACAAAGCCAATGGTCGTATCCTGAGCCGTAATGAACTCCATTGTTAATGGTTATGGTTTGATTAGCTGACAACAGGCGGGCGCAATTATCACAGTATGCGTTAATGGCTAAGTGTGTGCAGTGGAGGGTCCGTGGTGAGAACCCACACGCTGCTCCGCCCTCTCCTGCCCGTGCTAAATAAGGCCCGTGCGGTCTAATGAGGGGATTTAATGAAATTCTTGCATTCTTCAGTAGGCCTACTCTGACGTTTCTTCGGAGATCCCCCTCGTAGTCAAACACACAACTGGCGTAGAGTAGCCTATTAACCTCAAAACCTCCTCGTCTCCTAATACATTCCTCATCACACCACACACATTTCACCCAGCGTGGATCGATTCCGACCTTAAAAAGGCAAAACCGCCTCCCCAAGGCCACCTTAATCCATTCTGTGATGGCACGTTGAGCGGCTAATAACGCCTATGCTGAAGGAATTTTGAAGACAAAATAGTGAGCTAGCAATAGAACTCCCTGTCGCATTTATGAGAGGGTTGCTTATCTAACATTATCTCACTTAAATAGCTAGTTAAAGAGCCGAATGTTTAGACATTTTTTAGGCCTATGTGAGTTACATTTTCACACTTAATGGTAAAGATGTTACGCGTGCACCACACAGTGACAGATGTGCGTGCTAACCTTTTCAATTTTTTAGGTGAGTGGGACATTTTCCTTCGAGTTTTAGTGAGAAGTCCTTCAGTTCCAGAATGTTTAAGCTCCCCGTCTGTCGGAGTCACGGTGTCCTCTTGCTCATTGATCAATTCTAATTTAGTGTTAATATATGTCCATCGATCAGCTGTCTCCCGAGCCAGGCACGGGTCACAAACAGCATTTTACATACATCCCTACGTCAAAGAGGTGCTAATCCCGGGAATTGGGACTTGCCCTCAGTGTGATGTACCGCGCTTTAACAAAATCGCAATGTCTCATCAAGCTAAAAACAGCCACTTAAATAATTAAAGTCGTGATTTTATAGACGCACCAGTTGAATAAACTTTACTGAAAGCCAAATAGTAGTGGTGATGAAGATGCATGCCCTGCTTAGATAATAATGATAAATGCAAGGCAGAGGGCAAACGGGGTCAGGAATCTGTCTGGAATTGTGTCCAAACCATGGCAGCGATTTATTTGTGGGATTTTAATGACACTTCTTTTGAGCAAAGTGCGAAGTTTTCTTTTCCTTTGCTTTTTAGATCCCTATCAAACTGGGAGAAGTGTCGGGTCTCATTTCAACCTGCCTCAGAAATCATTTGTTTTGGCCGAACTTACTTTTTCAGCTGAATTCCTGTGATCAAGGAATGTGTGACCTTATGGGACAATTTATCAAACGAAAAATAACCTCCAAAAATTATTCAACCCAGAAATAAGAAAAGACCAGAGGCAAAAGAACGGGAGTGTTATGTCTTAAAAATAGTGTTTTGTTTTTTAAACATGACTTTTTAAAAAGCTAAATAAAAACATTTAGTTAACTTCTCTTTGTTACAGCCTGGTGAGATTTCTGCACAATTCTCCCTCAACTAAACAACCCGGGATGTGGCAGATGGAAAAGGACACTTTTAACATCTACTTGTTTATTCCTCTGCTCTCCCCATATTTACTTCTCCACTGTCAGTCATGTTTTTTTTTCTCATCGCCGTCTTCTTTCTCCCCTGCGGTCTTTTCTCTCTCACACAGGCTGTGTGACGGCGCTGTTGCTGGGAGGGAGATCTGGGGGACCATCTGAAACCAATTAGGGTGGTGCTGCAGCCACCCAGAAACTCGGTGACGGATGGGATTCTTGTATTTATAGCCGAGGTAATTGGCAACACACACACACACACACACAGAGAGAGAGAGAGAGAGAGATAGTCATAAACACTTAGAAATACACACACACACACACACACACACACAGAGAAGAGAGAGAGAGAGAGAGAGAGATAGTCATAAACACTTAGAAATACACACACACACACACACACACACAGAGAGAGAGAGAGAGAGAGATAGTCATAAACACTTAGAAATACACACACACACACACACACACACACACACACACACACACACACACACACACACACACACACACACACACACACACACACACACACACACACACACACACACACACACACACACACACACACACACACACACACACACACACACACACACACACACACACACACACACACACACACACACACACACACACACACACACACACACACACACACACACACACACACACACACGCACGCACAAATACAAACACAAACACAAACACAGTAAGGCTTAAGCCTGTGGTGCCTGTCCTGAACTTCTTTAAAAACAGAGTGAAAGTGAGATCGAGTGGGAGCTTCAGAGTGAGGCTTTTCCAGGAGGTGATTCATCTCGCTAGCATGTTACATCACATTTCACTTCCAACGCCACCGACTGCAGGATAACAGTCTATCCTCCCTTTCATTGCTGCCATACCTCGGGCTTGTGTGATCGTAACTTTGTCAAAGAAACACATCCCCATGACCCCCTTCCTAAGGGATACGTGATAATGGCCCAGAATTGAAAGTGCCTGATGCCATTAATTTTGTCAGAGGGTCGTTGTCTGTCTCTGTGTGTGTGTGTGTGTGTGTGTGTGTGTGTGTTTAGGGGTAGGTTGGGGGGGGGGGGGGGCAGATGGGGTGAGTGGCCCCAGTTCTGCTGCTGTCGTCTAATCACAATAGCTGTTTGCAGCTGATACGGAAGTCAGGGCCTGATGGTAGTAGTACATCTCGGCTATCTGTCCAGGTCTGTCAGTGCGTCAAACCTGCATGTGAAAATATACACAAAGCATTCTGCACAAAGCACAAAGCATCTGACTCTCATTAGACCTCATAAATGGCTGCCATGTGGTCGACTGATAAATAGGGCAGTCTATTTATTGGAGCACAACAAATTGGCTACAAACACCGACATGGAATCGAAGAACCATAAATACTGGACGCGATGAAAGTTTTAAAATGTGCTGCAGGTATTTTATGAGAGTTCTCATTTTTTTCCTTCCCCCCTGTCTTCCTCTTTTCATGTCGTTTTTAAGCTTTCTTCCTCCACCAATGGTTCTGTAAAGGCTGGTCTGTGCTTCTCTCTCTCTCTCTCTCTCTTTCTGTGCTGATGGTCCAGGCTGTGGATATGGACACTGCATAATGAAACTGTAATTCCATCACTAAAGAATCTTTTCAAGTGCTGCGCACCAAAACTCTCAAAGACATGACCAGAAATTCCTGAATGAATCGGCAACAGACAAGCCCTAAACCCCCGTGTAATTACATATTTGGAGTTTATCTGGGTTTATGCGAAAATGCACAAGTTTCCCTTCCCTGGTGGTCTTTAAACACATCCATATGTCTCCAGTGTTTCTATTCGCACTCCTCCCTCTCTGTTCTCTCTCTCTCTCTCTCTCTCTCTCTCTCGATCCCAATGTTTTTCTTTTTTTCCCACCATGCCTTCAGAGACATTACCCTCGGCATGAATGGATTAGGTGACTGGAGGGTTTTTGTTTTTTTCATTGTTAAGTAGTTGTATTGTCAGACGTACACACACATGATTCTGGTGCGTTTGAGGTTTTGAAGCGCAGAAGACGTGGTAGAGTGTGTGGTGGTGGCGAGTCCCAAGTGCTGGGTGGAACAGTTTGCAAACAGAGTAGCCCACAGCACGTCCACATGCTCCGAAGAGGAACACACACTGAAATCTGGGGCGGCCCTTTCTCGTGTGTGGCCCTGTTTTTCCTTTTTTTCTCTTTCTCTCTCTCTCTCTCTCTCTCTCTCTTTCTCTTTCTTTCTCTCCCCCTCTCGCTTGAGAAAACTGATCTGTTTTAAAACACGTGCTAAATATTACCATATTTACATTTTCCTGTTTCAAAAAGACAGAGAAGGGGGAGTGTGGTCTCTCTCTCTCTCTCTCTTTCTCTCTCACTCTCTCACTTATTCTCCCTTTTTTTCTACTGTGGAAAGGTCTTGAGCCGGGGTTAGGCTTTGTTTGAAACTCTAAACCCCTTTCATGCTTATTTATTTTATGATTCTGAAGGGCACTGTGTTTACACTCAAAGTGCAACATCTGGATTAGATAATTTGTTGGGAATTAACCGGGGCTGGATGCTTATCGACCTCGTCTGATTAAATCTGTTTGATGTTTTCGCTTTTCATTTCACAATGATTTTTTGGTCAGCGTGTCACTCATGAGTCCGCATGATATGTTTACGTTATCCATCTTTGTTGAAAACCAGGTGAGCACAGTGATTAGGTTTTACACCCTTCAATTACACCTTCACCAATGCACTTACAGATACCACACACACACACTCACATGTACACATGCACACTCACACAAACATGCATGCACGCATATTTCACACACACACACACACACACACACACACACACACACACACACACACACACACACACACACACACACACACACACACACACACACACACACACACACACACACACACACACACACATACACGCACGCACGCATGCACACACACATGCACACACTTATACACACATACACACCCATGCTCACACACACACAACTGAACACACACAAAATGGTCCCCCTTTCTTGCCTGTGGCCTTTGATCTTTAATGAGTTATTTGTAATTAAAGCCGGGACAGACTGTTTTGCTCTCCAGCTGTTTCACAGGCTACTGAGGCAGGCAGCATGGAAGACAAGGGGAAAGAGAAGTCGTCCCCTGATTTAAATACCCCTTCTCTTAATTCATGATTTCATGACTCTAATTAAGCTAAATAAACTTCCACAAACAAAAACAAATCAAAGAACTAAGTACTATCTCCAGATAATTAAAGAGTGCATTGAGCAGTAAGACATTCTACTTAGCTTTTTACAAATAACTCTCTCATAATTACTGTA
>NC_063197.1:19955281-19982781 GCF_017589495.1 Alosa alosa | reverse complement strand
TCTCTCTCTGTCTGTTTGTCCTCGTGGGTGGGAACAGAGGGAGAACAGAGGGAGTCTGGGCCACTGAGCCCTGGCCACTTGCACCGTGTCCCTCCTGGGTGCCGTGGCAGGACCCCTGGGAAGCCCCTTTAATGGCCTAATTGGCACTTAATTACCTAACAGACCCCCCTTCTGGCTGTGGGGCAGATGACACATGCAGGGGGAAGAGAGGGGTAGAGAGAGAGAGAAAGAGAGAGAGAGTGGAAGAGAGGGAGTATCTGTGTGTTGGAATAGCCTCTTGGGAGGGAGCTTCAGTTTGGATGTGAAGTGTGTGGATATCAGGGTAGGGTTGGCCCACTGTTTTGTTTCCACATTCTCTGGCATGTTCCATGTACGTGTTAGTGCTCATCGCTGCATGTGTTTACACATTTTGCGTGCGCAGTGCGCTTTGCAGACCGTCCGAATAATTCATTTCACGTGGCCGGTGTGGCATGCTTTTTCCTGATTTGTTTAAGTTGAGAATTCCGTTACATATGTGCTGGCTTCTGACATATAGCTGAACCATCAAATATACATCCCTCAACTCACAAAAACATCAACATCTCCCTGTAGACTTGGAGATGCCATTGGATTAGATAAAAGTAACATTTCATGTCTTAAATCTTTAACTCCGTGAGAGATTTTTCTTTACCCAGATTAGCATGAATATGTGGGTGTGTGGGTGTTAACCTTGTGGTGTCAGATATTATTCCTGGTAGCAAGGGGAAAGTAGCTCTGTCTGTTGTTTACAGAAAGCAAATGTTCCTCAGTATGGTGTGTGTGTGTGTATATGTGTGTGTGTGTGTGTGTGTGTGTGTGTCTGTGTGTGTGTGTGTGTGTGTGTGTGTGTACAGGCCACAACACACAAATAAACAGACTCTCCTACACTCTCTCGCTGTCGTTCTGCCACGTGCACTAACGCCGTCACACTCTCTGTTGCGTTTTATCACCCACACACACTCTTTCACACTTAACTGTACAGAGTGCATGTTTGCCCATTCTCTCTCACACCCCAGTGCACTAGTAGAGATCCCACCCAAGATGTTTGTGTTCGTGTGTCTGTGTGTGTGTGTGTCTGTGTGTGTGTGTGTGTGTGTGTGTGTGTGTGTGTGTGTGTGTCTTTCTCTCTGTGCTGTGTGTGTGTGTCCAGGGTTCTCTGAGGGAGAGAGAGTCCCCCCTGCAGGCAGTGTTTTTGTAGGTGAGGGACGGGCTCACACATGGGCAGCTGTGCTAGGGGCCGGTGGCTTTAATCAAAGCACAAGGGGGCTGGGGGGGCACAGGGGTGAGCAGGGGGTGAGCAAGTGGAAGCGCCCGCAGAATGGGCTCTGTGATCACTGAGAATGAGGGGACTCCTCAGGGCCTTGGACCCTCGCTCAGCAAGTACTGAACACCTGCTTATCTGCCGGCAACATTCATTTCCTTGCCTAGACCAGAGACTGAGAAATCAAATTTGTTTCATGGAATCAGAGTATGCCTGCCAAGCTTTTTGGTATTAGCAGTTGCATTGGTAGCGTTAGTTACACCTTGGAGGTAGCTTACTGTAGTTGTAGTGGTAGCAGAGACCACACGACTTTATCCCCATCTGTCTGCTTCTACATTTCGCCAAGGCCGCTCCTTTGGAGCGTTTTAGATCCCTTTATTGAATAAAATACGAGAACAAAGAGAAGCTCAAGATTCCAAATAATTAAATCATATATTTACCCAATTGACTCGGGGCAGCGGCATGTTGATTGTCGACAGATTGAGTTACTCGGAGAACCTGTGGGAAGTCTAACAAAAAGGACACAATCTAACGAAGCGCATGTGTGCGGCAGGACCCAATGAATGGTAGACTGCTGCAACTGCATCGCAGACGGCAGTGTGGGAGACTGGCAACTGCAAGGCACTCTCAGCGGCAATTTTTCATTAACCTCAAAGCATATCTTGGCAATATCAAGTTATGAATTAAACTGTAATTATTTAGCCTACATATTTCTTTAAATTATTTAAACAATGAAACGGATCTATACTGAAAACTAAAACACACACGTTTCTTCTGCATTACGACATAGGCTCACTTTGTTCAATAAAAACACTTTTTAGCTCTATATCTGAAGAGTCTTTTTGTCAAGATTATCCTTTTTTAAAAATCGAGGATATGCTTTGCACGTATGCGATTTATTTGAAATCTAGACGCTAGTGAACTTTGCCTCCGAAATCATATTTAATAGGCATCGTCTTGAGTAAATATTTTGTAGACTATGATAAGAATGAAAATTAATAATGAATAACATAAATTAATAAATAAAAGCTTTGAAACTCGAGGAAGTCAGATCTTCAAAAGACCCTTAATGCGTTGCCAAGCACAACTTACAAACACGCTCCTGCGAACCCAAGGTTTATTAGCCTTGACGCATAGCGACGGAAAATTAAATTTGACAAAATAAATGACTAACAGAGCGAATGGCGGATGGATTTCAGTCGAACCTATAAAGAGATGTAGGCCTATGAAGAAAGGATAGTGCATTTCATTTTAGTCTCGATGACAAGGTGTAGTAACAACGTGAATGATGGTGATGATGATATTCTTATTTGTATTAATATTGTTGTTGTTATAATAATATATAAGAATAATAATAATAATATTGTTATTATTAGCCTACTAGAAATAGGATAGTGGTGGTAGTATTACTACTACTACTACTATTACTACTACTGCTACTATCATCATTATCATATCATCATAATTATTATTAGTAGTAATAATAGTAGAAGTCGTAGTAGTAGCAGTAGTAGTAGTAGTAGAAACAATACAAATAGGCTAATTTGCATCATAACACCATACCAGCATATCATAGGGGGATCACCTGCTAAAAGTAGTGGCGCTCCACGACCCTTGGTTATGTCGTAGCCTACACAGTTATGTTTAGCTACAGTTATGTTATAGGCTACAGTAGGCCTGCACTAATTAATTTAACAGTTGGCTATCTAAATATATTTATTTGCATGTTTGTCAAGCATAATTACCAATGACCTTGAACGTGAACAATGGCCATGAAGCAATATTTGCCTGATACCTGGGGAATTTAATAGGCCTAGGCTACTTAGCCAACAACGTGTTTTTTTTATTTGGGGTAGCTTAGCTGCACGTAAAATATAGAATTATTTACAAGATTTCAAACGCAAAACAAGAGTATAGTAGCACAGTCTAGATTGACAATGTGTTGTGTGAATAATCCATCGCTTGGTGGTATTTGCCAATGAAATGAAGCAGGTTTGAAGCAGGCTATTATTCTGGGAATATTATTCAATAACCTACCAGGCTTCCATGTTTCCTTCGGCGTATATCAAATTTCTAAGGACATACGTCATACCAAACGGTTAACTCTAATGCCTATAATTCAGGAATTTTAAACATATATATATTGTCAAGGTAATTATTCAGAATGCATGTGATGCCTAGGCCCTATCCTCAAGATATTACCCAAACATTGGGCTATCTGACCCTAAAAAACACTGTTCCAAATTAACGCTCAATATGTTTTAGAATAAGATGCTATCTTGATTGTAGGCACAGCGTTGTGTGCGCTAAAGACTCCATTCATCAGATACACATGTGGGAAGTAGGTGTTATGACGTACACAACAGTTGTTGGAAACACATGACAACATCTTGTTTTCACCAGACATGCCTATCGATCTTGATCTATCTATCTGATAACTGAAACATAAGAATAACATTCCTTAAAATACATGGCTAGATATGGGCATAATGTTTATCTACTGGCTGAGGACTGCCATTCCTAGTTAGTGATTGCTGATGCTGAACTGTTGTATTTGCGGACATAGGCAAAATAGAAAGTGAAATGTAATGAAATATAATACAATTTTAATGACGTGAGTCAGGATGAAGATGGCAAGCAAGTTAAAATAGCATACCAAACTTGATAAGTCTATTGTTCTTTTTTATTGTTATGAATGTTTGTAAGTGTAACTGAAGAGATAGTGTACAATACGGGCCAGTCAGTTGCTTAAAGACTTTTATCATTTAGATTTAATTTACGTCATTTGAATGTTTGTAATGGCTAGGTATTTTAAAACTTATTTTGGCTCGTTTCGGCAGAACTGTTGACTTGAAACTCAATAAACATCAAGGCTGCAGAAACCCCCTCTTTGAGTCACGTTATAACGGGGAGCGCTCGCTCTTGTGGCTTTTCCACGCCTTTACTGAATCATGAACACCGCCGCGGAGCGTGAACATGCCCCAAAGTGATTGTATGCCGGGGGAACCCACAAAGGGAACATATGTTTCAACTTTGGTGCTGAAGCGGTTTTGACACGGAGAGTTGGATCGGATAGGCCTCCGCCATAGTGTAGAATCTGTCTCCGGCACCCTCATCCCCATAGTCTATGATGTCATGTGATTGAATCATTTTAGAGGATGACATTTCAATACGAGGAAGGAAGCACATAATTAAAATAAAATTAAGTGGAATTAAATAAATCCGTAAAGCGCCTGTAGTTTATATCCACAAACCTCAGTTTGAAGTATGGGCTATATCCTATTTAAATTTACAACACGCTTTATATTTTTTGAAATTCGTTCCACAACAGCAAGAACGTAAAATTAACCCCCTGAATTAAAAGGGAAGTCGTGTGAGAGACTTGGAGTCTCATTGAGGATGAGAGAAAGTTTGGCAGTTGACGTTAGGCTACTTCCAGAGACATTTAATAGACTATCTGTTATTTATTTTACAGGCATTCACCTTCATTACTGCAATTTCGTTAGCTCATTGCTTGCCAAGTTGAGACGGAAAATAGCATACTATGTTCAATTGCTTAAAATAAATGTAGGCCATGCAGTCCAAATGTACGGAAATCTCAAATACATTTTACGACCATGTTGACAGTTTCAAGAGGCCTACACCTGTCTTCAGTGTAATGTATTTTTAATGACAATAATTTCTTATATGCCCAGTGTCTAAACGGCAACATCGCTGTAGATCGTGCTAATTTACACCTCATCGACATATTTGCGACGGAGATGCGCTCATTCGTTGGGCCAATGCTAGTGCTTTCAATTATGCAGTCGTCTGCAAGCCACACATTAGTGAAAAAGTAAGAATCAGAGAATAGCGTGTGTGTTTCCAAACAAACTAAATGAAAAGCTGGTTGTGTTTTGTGCAGTGGGTGATTGGACCCTCCGTGTGGTCGAACTTTCTCTTTTTGGAATGACCTCTCGTTTCAGAGCCGGAGTGCGAGGCACAAAGGGAAGCAGATGGGCGGCAGTCTTCTTTTGCTCCCTTTCTTCATCACCATCAGAGACCACAGTGAGACACAACACAGACTGAACGCCGACACACATTCTAATGGTGGTTTCTGAAGAGCTTTGCTTTGACCGCGATTATCGCCTTAAACTCAGTTAAGTCAATTAGACATTTTTGTGTTCACTGACACCCATTCAAAAGGACAACCTGGAGATTACGACGAAAGGAACAATTCAAAGTTGATTGAAGTTGATAAATACGTAGGCTATATTTTTACATGTCTTGCTGTGGGCCTACATTAAACTGTTGATACAACTGCTTAAGTTATTATGCCCCCGTTTGGAGCTGTAGCTATCCCTCTACAAGTGCATGAAGTCCAACACTGCGAAAAAAACCCGTCAGTCGTCAATAATTGTAGCCTGTATTGAATTGCGAGTGATGTAAGCTAGTCTATTCTCTCTCTCTCTCTCTCTCTCTCTCTCTCTCTCTCTTCCTCTGTTCACTTTCATGTGAAACAGCAGGAGGAGCGCAGCCCCATTTAGATCTCCTTGCCTTTAAAGAATAAACGGCGCGGCTCATGTTTGTGCCACCAACCCACCCAGCACAGTGAAGATGTGGAAGCAGCAGAAGTGTATTTGGTATGAATAGATCCGTGTTTCAACAAAGCCGCCAAGCTGCAGGGCTCTTCGCCTGTGTTTGGAAGGCACTGGTTCGTGTGATGAGACCGAGGGGACCTGGGCTGGGGGCTCCTAGTGCATTAGGCGGTAATAGGTTTGGGATGACCTAAACGATTTGTTGACTGGGACAATAAATCTGTTGTGTGTTTCTTGGCATGCCGAGGGGGGGATTACAAGTTGTCGCACAAAGGAATGCAAATTGCAAGCCAAACTCTCAGAGAGGCCTTTGGATGAGGGCTGCCATTCGGAGTGTTTGAGCAGATCCGCGGTTTCTTCTGCTTTATTTTATGTTTTTCTATTAGTCCTAATAACTGTGAAGGGCCTGTGAGTAGCCACTGTATTCATCTCAAATCAATGGATTACCCACACCAAGGCCTATAGACCTCCCCATTTGCATTCCATTGAAATATTGACGCTGAGCGGTGACCAGGATTACAATGTCGTTCAATGGTGTTAAGACCTTCTCTAAATGAAATCAGTCTCTGAGTCATTTGGAATTTTAAGGGTTTCTTCATTCCCCAAATCCTCCTTGAATTATTACCATAGGCTAGTGATTTTACAACGACACAAATTTGACACCCATGTAGTAAGCCTACACACATTTTCCAAATACTGAACAAAATAAACAATTTATTGGTAGGCTTATGTAGATCTCTATGTCAGGTGACTCTCCTATAGGCTTACATGGGAAGGAAGTGAAACAATCATTAGATCACAATTTATTATTGTAGCCTATTCGTGAGAACATGGTGGCATAGCGTAATATACTGTATGTTTTTCGTAGCGAGCCAATTGAATTAACTGAACGATATAGGCCTATGGTTCGTGGGCTACACGCACTCGCAAGACATAGGATTTCCCTATTTGTAACTTAAATTAAGGTTTGAACCACTGCATTAGTTAAAAGAATGAGAACCTCACTGATATGGTCCAAAATTACGGCAGTATGACAGTTTTATGAAGAAAAAAAATAAACCATAGGCTACTCTTTATAGGCCTATATATCAAAATGTCAGCGTAAATGTTTTTACATATACATTTAATTTGCATAAGCACTGAGTCATTTAATTGTATAGATGGCAATATAACCCCCAGTGTAATACCAGTGCGGTGACGTAGACCGCACTGGTATTCAATACTCCCTCCTAGCGACGGACAAAATAAAGTGCAGTTATGACCGGTTCTGATTTCCGAATCATTTTGTTGGCCCTGTTCTCAAGAAATAGCCCAAGTCTCACCATCACCTCTAAGCATAGAACTAAGTTACCGTCATCAACACAATATGTTATTTCAGAAATACATTTCCGCTGCTTTCTTTTAAGGTTGGACCCACCCATCCATTCGCTATGCCAAGTGAAATAGGTTTTCTTTTCTTTATTGATTTGGGGCATTTGGCATTGCGCCAAGTTCCTGTCAAATACCAACGATTCGAAGCACACAAAAGAAAACCGCAGAACGCTAGAGATAGCGCCGGTCTATATCAACTCTGAGCGAGTTGTGTGCCATGGGGGCCTCGTTATTAAATGTCGGCGTTTAACACAATCACTTCCTCTCCACTCTGACACTTAAGAGCTGTTGTTTTCGTTGATTTTATTTTCCTTCCCCACCGTTAAACAATTATGTCAGGCAAATTGGCCCCTAACTTTCTGGAATATTCCATCAACGGCAGAAATGATTTCTTTTGCGCGTGTTTATTGTCAGCATAGATACGCACCCCCCCCCCCTCCCCCATAGCCTACTGAGTTAAAATCACTAGTGTATAAGTTGCAACTAAGTCATTTTTAAATGATTTTCTCACCACCACCACCATCACACACACATAGATTCTTACACAGCCCTTAAACAGCTGGGTGTAAGGATGTCTTTTGCATTTCGCTGAGCCTGGAAATCTGAAAAGTGCTGCCACTGTCAGTGTTAGCACATGAATAATATCCTCCCTTGTGACAGACCTTGCCAAACTTCATCCACAGTTTTAATTAAAGAACAACAACATTTGTTTAGAGCCCTTCCCTACACACCCTCCTACAGCCTCCATGCACGGGAGAGGTACATATGCCTGACCTCTCTCCCTCTCTCCTCTCTCTCTCTCTCTCCCTCTTTGTCTCTCTCTCTCTACTTCTCTTGTTCTCTCCACCTCTCCACGCTTTTCTTTCTGCATTGCTTTAACTTAACTTGCTGGTTGTAAAAGGATGTATCACATGAGGGAGTTACGATGATGTTTTACAACACCCTGCGCAGAAAGAGAGGAGCCATAATTGCGGCCCCCATAACTTTTTAACAGACTGTGTATGTGTGTGTGTGTGTGTGTGTGTGTGTGTGTGTGTGTGTGTGTGTGTATGTGTGTGTGTGTGTGTGTGTGTGTGTGTGTGCGTGTGTGTGTGCATAGGGGGGTTGCATAATGCTAGGGGCCATTATTCTCAGATGCACATAAAAAAACACCGTGTGTCTTGATGTCACACATAAAGTCAACACTCAGACTCTTGTGGTAAATCATGCATAGGTAAATCTTGATTGAGAGCTGTTGTGTAGGGATTGGTTCCCTGATGAAGTCTCTGTGATGTGATAGCCAACGAGAGGGACAAAAGGCATTGCTTCCTCGCTGTCAATCAGTGTGAACACGGCAGTTAGCCACCATATTTAAAACGTCTCCTCTGATTGAATAAAAAAAATTTTCAATGGAGCCACTCGTACTGTAGACCTCCTCGTTGACACTTGGCTGCTCCACAGACCAAGGAGCAACGCTGAGAGGCAGCACCGGCCGGATCCATTTAATAAATACAATTATGGAATCAAACAAAGGCTCCAATATCCATTTCTAAGGAGCGTGCCGAGTACTCAGCCCCACCAACCCCTAACATACAGTAGGTCGCCTCGGTAACCCCATCAGTAGCATGCAGATCAGACCAACAGCTCTTGTTGCACCCCACCTCAAACCCCTGCAATTCTGGGGGCCCCTGATCATTCTCACTTTTGTTCATCGAGAGGCAGGTGGGAGTTTGCAACGTGCTCCACAACCATCCGCTGGAGATTTCCAACCGTCCCTCTCTCACTCACTCACTCATTTTTTTTGCCTCCCTCATCTCTGAAATGATCAATTTGGCTCCTTTTCTCTCTCTCTCTCTCTCTCTCTCTCTCTCTCTCTCTCTCTGTGCCACTTAGGGCCAGGCTGAATCCCATAAAAATGCTCACTTACAGTAGAGCGGGCCGAGCTGGGGAGAGGTCAGTGTTATCTAAACACTGCCATGGGGGCTATTTGGTATAGCACCCTCCATCTGGGAGGAAACCGGAGAAATCAGACCATCACTTCAATCAGCCACACAAGCACAGACACAGACACGCACCAGCGCCGACACAAGCACAAGCACAAGCTGTGGCCGGACAATGAATTTATAATGCCGGGCACATCAAACTGAGAGAGGGAGAGAGAGAGGGTGTGTATGTGTGTGTGTGTGTGTGTGTGTGTGTGTGTGTATGAGAGAGAGAGAAAGAGAGAGAGAGAGATCAAGAGTTAAGTTATCGGTGTCACTGGCCGCTATTTTGCTTGTGTTGTTGTTTGTTTACAGATGGAAACAAACAAGTGATTGTTGAAGGTGAGAATATGGAGTGGGAGAGTGTTCCGTGGTAAACAGTGACCTGTTGTTTATGTGTGCCTGCTTGTGTCTGTGTTTGTGTGTGTGTGTGTGTGTGTGTCTATGTTTGTGTGTGTGCGTACGTGCTGCAAAACAGATTTCCTACTTGAATGAGTGTACTTCTCTGGCCCTGAGCATATTGAAAGTGTTTGTGCCTGCCTGAGCACATGTGTGAGTGTTTAGCTGAATGTCTATACTAAAGCATGTGCTTGTTTGAGCACATTAGTATATAGTAAACAATTACAATGATCAAGCAGTTACACACACCTGTACTTGTATATCTGTGGACTGTTTATATTTACACGACTGTGCTTTATGTGTGTCTGTGTTTGTGTATGTGTTTGTGAGTACTTGTACGTGTGTGGTTGGGATTGTATATGTGTATATCTAAGCATTGTGCTATTTTAGAAGTGTTCACACAAAAGGATTTTTGTTTATATCTATGCTGCAGAGTGCCTCTGGCTTACTTTCCCGGTTAAAGGTTCCCCTTGCAAACGATGCACAGAGGGCTTATTTACCCAGTGTCCCAGGGTTCTGTTCATCATCCAGGCAGGGCCAGACCCGGTTTCCTGGCTGTTTGTCTGTCTAGCTGGCTGTTTGGGTCTTCTGTCCCAGGTCTGCTCCAGGCCTCCCCACTCTCCTCCTCTCCTCCTCTCCTCCTCTCCCCTCTCCCTCCCTCCCTCTCCTTTCCCCTTGGCACTGCCCTTTGACCACATTAACTTCTTTATTATTATGGCTGCATCTCTCATGCAGGGCTCTTATCATCACCAATCAAACATCCAAAGAGCGGATAGCAAGGCTGGGGCAGGGGGTGGGGGGTTGGCTGGGTTACTCATAAAAGACAACTGAATAGGCAAAAGACAGAGGGAGGACAAATGAGGCCATGAGGTTTGGGTTTGTGACTCAGTGGTGTGTGTGTGTGTGTGTGCTTGCGTGCGCGTGTGTGTGTTTTCGTGCGTATGTTTATGCGTGTGTACATATGTATGTGTTTTTGCGGCAAGGGTGAACCAAGACGGCAGGAAATCTTGGATCAAGATGAAATGCTGCATTTTACAGTGAGAGTAAATAAAGCGAAGAAAACAAAGTAACGCATGAAAAGCAACGAAAAAAAAAAACTAGATAAAGAGAGACGTCCGGGTGAGACATCTGGGTGTTGTGACTAAGAGGAAATCATTGTGACGGTGCATGAGATGTTGAACAAGACTTCCAGACAGGATTAGCCATGGTTGTTTGGGCCTCTGTGGAGAGTCCAGGCTGTGAAGGTGGGAGTCGGGGAACAAGGGCCCTGGGTAAACACGCTGGTTTACGAGACAGCTTAGCAATCACCAGTTACCTTGACTGTCCTGATTTTAAGAGCTGCCTGGCCTTGGAGTTACCTGGATACTCCGAAGAGGAAGCTGATAAACAGCTTAACGTAATGGAGGTGTGGCCAAGTGCCTCGGCGTGGTCTGGTCCGACAAGAATGTGACATGGCGGTGTCCTTGTCCTTGTCTTCCTTTGTGTGTGTGTGTGTGTCTATTTGTCTGTCTTGCATCTCAACATGGTGTCCCCTCTCCCCATTCTCCCTGGTGCTGCTAAAGCTTTTCCGTCTGCCCTCATTTAAACCCATAAACGGCCAAAGTTAAACATTACCACCATCGCGCTGTTCCTGCATCATTGCACTCGGTAGTATCCTATGTCATCATCTCGTCTGGATGTGAGATACAATTCAGGTGTGTTTAGAGGAAGTATGTGTGTGTGTGTGTGTGTGTGTAGGTGTGTAGGGGGATGGTGCTGGTGGTGGTGGTGGAGTGGGTTGCCAAGGGTGAATCGTGATTTAATTTGTTGGCACTGGGATGCACTTAAAATTCTCACCCTGAGCTCTGACCTTAAAGTTTGTGTGTGCACATGCATGTATTCATGTGTGTGTGTGTGTGTGTGTGTGTGTGTGTGTGTGTGTGTGTGTGTGTGTGTGTGTGTGTGTGTGTGTGTGTTGTGTGCTTCAGCACGGTGTATCTGCCTGTTTGTTCAGTAGGGTGTTTAGCCCCAGTTAGCTGAGCAGACAGCCCTCCCAAACGGACAACACACACACACACACACACACACACACACACACACACACACACACACACACACACACACACACACACACACACACACACACACAAATACACACACACAGACACACTATATGTCCTATTAGCAGTGTTTGAGCTGGTCTGATCTGGGCCCATTTGACCTCCACCTTCTCCCTGACCTCCAGCTCTCTCCCAAGAGGCATGATGGCAAGAAGGCTAAGGTGTGTGTGTGTGTGTGTGTGTGTGTGTGTGTGTGTGTGTGTGTGTGTGTGTGTGTGTGTACAGTATATGCGTGTTTGTGTATGTGTGTTTGTGTGTCTTCGGGGGAAGAAGCTGTCTGACTTAGTGCAAACACTGATGGTCACACACACACACACACCGCCCCTCCTTGGTTCCCCCTGTCTGTGCTCTCATCTTCTTTTTCTCCTTCACAGGTCCACTGTGAATAAAACCAGAGACCCATCACAAGGCAGCATGCATATGACGCGCCAACTGTCCAAATGTGGCAGCCATTTCGGTGAGGGCCTCTCAACATTTGTATATTTTGTGTAAATATGACCACTCAAAGTGCCTTTGGAAACAGCCATGGAGCCCACATTTTGAACGACGCTGCCACCCCAAGCTATCTTCCTATTGAAGTAAATGTTTTTACGACAGGGGAACGAGTGTGTGGTTGAGAAGAGGAGGCAGAGAGAGGGAGGAAGAGCGGGATGAGCAGATGAGCTAGGATGAATGAGAGAGAGAAAGAGAAAAAGAGGGAGAGAGAGAGGAAAGGTAAGAGCACAGTGTTTCACAGGTTTTTGCGACGTTGCACCGCTTTATAATTCAGAACAAGGGGCACTTCACATGCGAAATGGCTTCTCTTTGATATCGACAGCAGCTTGAGAGAGAGTGCACTCAAAAACAGACGCCAGCAAATTTATTCTTGGGTGAAAAAAGAGAGATACAGAGAGAGAGAGAGAGAGAGAAACAGAGAGAAACAGAGAGGGAAAGAGGGGAGAAAAAATAGTTGTGTACTACTGTGGCCGCGCATGCGAAGAGCCAAAAGCTTTGATGCTCCAGCGGTGACACTCCACGCCGTAATGAAATATGGTAATTACACACACATGAAAGCGCTCCACAGAGACACAGAGAGCCAGATAGATCAGGGAGGGCAGCTACACACACAAAAAAAGAAAGCCCCGAAAAAAACAAATATGACTTTCTCCAAAGATACCCACTGTCATTAATTGTCCTTTTTATAAACATACATTTGATTCTATCGGCAACTACAAAGCCCCCCCAGCAACATCATTTGACCCAAAAAGGCTTTGGGGTAAAAGGTTTACTGATTAACAGCAATGCATTGTTCACTCCCAACAATCACAACACTAAAGAACATAAATCAGGTGGATTGCATCGGCTGTGAACCCATTAAAAAGAGAATCGGTTTTTTTTTTATGTTTTCTTTCATTGGCCCTATGGACAATGTGCAGTTTGTTTTTGCATAACGCACTAATAGCAAAGGTTAAGATCGGATAAAGATAGGGAGAGTTCATCCAGTAATGTGGAGGAAAAGACACATAAACTGTGTGTGGCCGCCCTTAGAGAAACATGACCAGAGAGGCGGAGGCCAAAAAGGAGCGCAGAAATCAGATCTACATCTGAACAAAAGCATCAGACCGTTGGGCCATGTTTTAAACATGCAGTACATTTGAAAGCGCATGTATATTTTGACCGCTGAGGACAGTCTTTTCTTTCCTGACCTTCAGAGGGACTGTGAGGATGTCCCTAAATTTTCAGCATTTCTCTGTGTCAAAGTGCCGTCCTTATGGCATCTGAAGGTCCCAGCTAGACAAACAAGGCATTAAGTGCTTTTGTTTTATGTTAAATCCCCTTTACCAGAGGTGATTCTTTAACAACTTCCTCATCTTCCCTCAAGTAAGGTCAGCTTGTCTGGCCAATTCGGGCCCGGGTGACCTTCATGAGCCTTAACCTTGGAGTCCTCCTGCCTCCCCGTTGATGGAAGAGGTGTGTGTGTGTTTGGGGTGGGGGGTATTTGGTGTTCGTTGGGGGTGCGAAGGTGTCTGTGTGTGTGTGTGAGCAAAGCAAGGCTGTGGCTTATATTATGCCTTAACATGACTGGCAAATCCGGCACGGTTAAACAAACTTAACCTTCATTTGTGAAACAGTGCAAATCAAAGGGCACAAAATGACTTGGCCAAGTAATTACCACCTGGGGAAAGCAACAGGGGAAGGAAAGGGGCGAGAGGGGAGCCCGAGGGGAGGCGGGGGGTCGAGTCCACTGAAAGAGACCCGAGCAAGCAAGCGGGTGAGTGAGAGAGGAAAGAGAGAGAGAGGGAGAGAGAGGGAGAGAGAGGGAGAGAGAGAGAGTAAAAATGACAGAATGGGAATCATTTAAGGAGAAGAGGGCATTTTTAATGAGTTTGCCCAGAAATTGATTTTCCTGTGTAATCTTTTATTTATATGCAGCTGCCGCTCCCTTCCTTGGCACTGTGGGGTCAGTCCACGCTGAACTCTGTCAGGACCCCCACTCGGTCAAACAACAGCCCAAAGCCCAGGGAAAATGGTATTTTAGCAAAAGCAAACATTGTCCTGTCTTGGCTTAAGGGGCGAAATAGCTGTTTATTTTAAAACTTGTTCCCCTCTGCTAAGCATGAAAGTGTGGCCAGGGGAAGTGGGAGAGGGAAAAGTTCAAAATTTCAATTTGTCTTATTTTCTTATTTTTTCCCCTTTCCCTTCTCTTTCTTGTTCCTGTTATTAACTCTTTGTTTGAAGAATGGGATTTCATTTGTAATTAACATAGATGTAAATGTAATGTATTTCAAGTTTATTTTTGAAGAGGATTTAAAAAAAAAAAAAAAATTCTCTTAAACTAGATTTGTGAAGTATTTAGACTGGGGTATTGTATAATGGATTGACTTGTGTGTTAAATTCTCCAAATGTATGCTGGTGTGCAGCAGTGAAATGAAAAATGTGAAATGCTGCATTTTTATAAGAATCGATAAAATGTTGGCTGGCTATACTTCATAGGCTATATTTACCATTAATAATTGACTAGGCAGCAGTATTACCCACTGGCATTATCATATCAGCAATAAAATAATCATGACTGTAATATCTTTTTGTAATCTCTTCTTAACTATATCTAGACGATTTAGATTATTAGAAAGATAATTAGATAATAATAGATTAAAAAACAAAAAGCAAAGAAATTAGAATATAGGCCTATTGAAACATATTGAATATTGAAAGTGGAATATACAACTTAAAAAAAACAAAACAATTACATTTTTCACTGTTCTGTTTTTGAAAATAAAGGTATTTCATAAGCGTTAACTGTCTTTGGTAGGATATGTTTTAAAAAAATTGTAAATGTTGGGAACACTTTTGACACTTCAGTTTTCCTGTAGGCCACAACCGCCATCTGGTGGTGGAGATGGTGAAATGTGTCAGTAGCCTCTTGATATTGTGGATTTCATCAAGCTGTTTTGTTTTTAAATGTTGTAAAATGCTCCTATATCACCAAGGTAAGAAATTCAAAATCTTAATCAATCTTAAGAATAATGGTAACTCAATTTAGCATGTGGCCACTAGAACATTTCACATCAAATTCACAAGCAATTATCGAAACAGTCCAAGAATAATGGCCTATGGCTATCTATTCATGAGAGGTTAGATGAGACAAGACCATCTTTGCTGGCTACTAACCTCTTGTAAGTTACTCCTTTAGCCTAATTCTTTATGGCAAGTTTGAAAAAATATGTATATGTATTGCTCTTAAATACCCACAGATGGCGCTATTATCATGCAGTTCAGTGGTTCTCAACAGAGGGCCATGAGGGGCCTCAGGAAGCCGCAAGTGGGGGCCTTGAGACGATAGGGAATTATCAATCAAAATACACAAACATTTACATGAAAAGTCTTTTATCTATACACACAAAACTGATTTCTAATTAGATGAGAATGAGTCATGAAACATGTGGCATTTAAATTTTGTCTTTTAATCGTGGAACGGAACCTATCCACTTTCAAACTGACAAACATGGAAGCATTGACAAATGAGGCCATCTGAGGCCCATTAGAATGACTTCAATCACAAAACCCTAAAACCAACGTAATTATTCAACTAACTATAAACATGAATAATACAGAGAAGTTAATATCATACAACAATGCCCATTTCTACTATGGGAATGTGAACATGGATTTTTAAGAATTACTAGACCGGAAAAGGGGAATAGGTTTGACTAACTGCATTGGACTTCCAAGTGTGTACTCGTGGAGTCATAATGATCACTGGCAGACCGATTACGACGTCTCCTGTGGAAGGCCGTGGTCTGGATATTTCTTTTTGCAGGCTTGGAGGTAAGGATGAGAATTACTAATACAGTTAATCGAAAGAACAAGTCAAAATAGCATGTTACAGGTGAAATGTCATAGACGCATGTAGGCTATAATAGGCCTACATGTATTATCAACAGGATGACAACATTACTTAAAGACAGACACAATGGCTATTCAATACTTTATTTTTTTCAATATTTGACAAAGACATGAAAATATACTCTTTAAGAAATAATAAATATACAATACTCCTTTATGAACAAAATGCACAATTTACAAAATAGGTTGACTCTGTTATTCTCTTCCTATGTCTATTATACATTACATTGGTGACTTACTGTAATAATTATATCATCAGAAATGTTATTGATATTAGTGTTGCTATTTTTTTAACAGTTCAACATTCAGACTTAACTTGTGTTGGTGTTGTAGTTCATGAATTATATCCTACATTCAACAGATATACCCATCATAAAATAACACCACTTTTCGAGGTCTTTCAAAATTATCCACAATTTGTGTCGTGCTTCTGCAACTCTTCTTGAGAACACTGATGGGTCTCCTCTTTTTGTTTTTCGAACATAGCTTTTATAATAAACCCAGAGGAACCAAACGAGATGCTCCATCTTGAGGATCGAACCCAACACCATCTTCACTGTCTGAGGAGGCCACCAGTGGTGATGCTTGGTTAGACAGTCTGTATATGTGTGAGAGAGAAGAGAGAGAGAGAGAGTGTGTGTGTGTGTGTGTGTGTGTGTGTGTGTGTGTGTGTGTGTGGGGGTCAGGAGGTGAAGAGGAGGTATGAGGGGGTCAGGAGGTGAAGAGGAGGTATGAGATGAGGCCTGCCAGGAAGCAGGTGAGTGCCTTGGGGAGGGCGTGGGGGGCCACCCCAGTGCTGTGGGGGCTGTGGTGGGACGGGGTGCGGCTGGAGGGCTGGACCCTGATGTGCGGCGATGTCCTCCTCTGCTGCTTCGGGTGGGTTAAGGGTGGCGCCACCGTCACATAGCTGTTGGTTATTCTGATGCTGGGCGGAGGAGTAGTGCTGTAGTGACAAAAGAACATCATTAAAAAGCTGCAGATGTAAGTGATAGAACACAGCCTAATGGAAAAAATGATAGAACACAGCTGTATGAGAACATTATAGAACAGTCTTATGAGAACATTTTAGAACAGTCTTATGAGAACATTTTAGAGCACATATGAGAAAATAAAAGATGGAGATGAGCAGAGACTTTAATTTCGGAGTTAGTTAGGGACAGGTGACTGAATACACAGAAAGATAGAAATGTACACTATACAGATATAAATATCTATATCTATATATATATATGAAGAGCTCTTTTCGAAAACGCTATATCTGAAAATTTTAATGAATTTTCATAATTTAGTTTTTTTAATTTTGTAATTTCAGTGGAACTGTAATTGGGTTATTGTTACTCAAACAAAACAACACAACTGCACTTTTATTGATAGACCTATTACCTAAAATACACAATTAAATAACATGACTTATTAATGTTTTCAAAAATGGATTTATAGCGTTTTGGAAAAGAGCTCTTCATATATATATATATATATATATATATATATATATATATATATATAATAGTGCTTGTGTGTGTGTGTGCTCTCACCTGTCTCCCATGCGCACCCACAAGTCACTGAACAGGCGCTTGCGTCCATGAGATCGGTGGTTCTTGCACGGCCGCTTGTGCCGACCGAACTCCTCCAGCTGGCTCAGGCTGTCCGGCAGCAGCATGTGGGTCAGCTCGTCCCCCGGCTCTGGGGGTTCCAGCTCCCACTCGCCCGTCTCTGCCTCTCCCTCTTCCTCTTCCTCTCCCTCCACCTCCTCATCGCTCCCCAAGTTGGGCTCCGGAATGGTGTCTTCCAGCGGCGGCGATGGCGGTGTCCAAGCACTCCAGCTCCTGTGAGAGAGAAAAGGCGCAGCAGCGGCGGTCAAGACAACGAGCTCTAATCGAATAGTTTCGGAAACCCACTGAGCGAGCTCGATCCCTATTAGCATGTGGGTGGAAAAGCTATAAATGTGTGGTTATGTCATTAGGCCTCGTAAACATGTGGTGCATCAGTTTGTGGCTTGTATGTTGGACATCTTACAAGCCAGCCAGACCTCACGGTCTGGAGGTCCAGTGTCTTATGGGCGCACCGGGGTCGTAACACAAGGTACTGGCCTGGATCCGATGAGGGTTATTGGAGGGCTGTTATCAGAGGCAGTGACAGCATAGCACTGCCTGTTAGCAGGAGCAGCACGTTGTCCTCCTGCAGACTTGTGCAACACAGGCAGGCAGCTGAGGTGTTGGAGTGGATGGATGTGAGGATGTGTCTGTATACTCTGGCTTAAACACACACATGTGTGTGTGTGTGTGTGTGTGTGTGTGTGTGTGTGTGTGTATGTGGTATGTGGATTAATATGCCATGACTCCCATGGCCACCCTCAGGCATATTCTACCTGCCTGGATTAGTGTGTGTGAGTGTGTGTGTGTGTGTGTGTGGGGTGGAGTGTGGAGGCGGAGCTGAACATCAATAGCAGGGCGCCCGGTCGTGTGAGCTTGTAAAAGAGTTTTATGGAGTACCAGATTCTGCCACAAGCCACAGGGGAGTCTCCCTGGACTACCCAGAGTGACACAGGCCTCTACCACATCACATCCTGCACAGGCTCAGTCCCAGAGACATGTCTCTTTTTTTTTTTTTAAGTATATTTTTTGGGCTTTTTATGCCTTTAATTAGATAGGATAGTGAAGATTGACAGGAAATGAGTGGGAGAGAGAGTCAGGGTGGGATCCGGAAAGGACCACGGGGGCGGGAATCGAACCCAGGTCGCCGGCGTACGGTGCAGGTGCCCCAGCCAGTCGCGCCACTGCTGGAGACCCCAGAGACACCGCTACGGCCCACTCCCAATCTCTCCCCTTATCCACTCACACACTTTGATGCGCGTTACCGCAAACTTTATGAGGGCTTAGGGCTATCCCACTGTGAAATTGTTGAGTGTTTGAGGGCTCGCCTGCACCCTTTCTGTGCTCTTTCCAGAAGTCGGCATTTATGGACACTTTCCTCCAGGGAATTACATACAATTCATAGCATTGTGACGTGAAACACAGGAATACCCAAAGGGAGGCTGAAAGCTTGAAAAAACATCAGTAAACAACTGCCATAAAATGGAAACGGAAATGTGTTTGCAATGTTTTTTGTGTCGTCAGTTTAATGATAGTCGCAGGTGCTGTCCCATTCCTGTTTCGCAATCTTGATCACTTACCACGGATGTCGGTTACATGTGTGAGGGTTCAGGGCTTAGACCTTAGCCTACCTCTCTTCCTTCTCCCTCTCTCCTCTATCTCTCCCTTTCTCTCTCCCTCTCTTTCCATCTCACTCTCAATCTCTCCAAAACAATGAGCTTTATAAGCATGGCAAATAATTTGGTTTGCATTGTCAAAGCATACAACAAACCGACTTCATCAACATATTATAGTTCAAGCAACAAATCTTCTACAGTCCAGTATAGCATTGTGGGTGGATTCCCTCTCTCACTCGGTTCTCTCTCAACGTGTCTGCACTACATTGGAATAACTGACTGCAGCACTAAAGTGAAAGTATTGAAATGGTTGAAAAACAAATATGTTATGTTATATGTGAATATGAATGAATTAAAAATACAAAGTTTACACTGAGGTTTTAAAGTAAGTCTTTCTCTCTCTGTCTGTCTCTCTTTCTTTCTCTCTCTCTCTCTCTCTCTCTCTGATATAGGTGGTGGTTCAGCATTAGGGTCCAGGCTGGGCCACAGAGAGCCCCTTTATAAGCACCGCTTTGCCCCCCGATCGCTGTACACCCAGGAGGTGTTCCATTAAAAAGAGGCCCCAGACCACCGCACACACACACACACACACACACGCACGCACGCACGCACACACACACACACACACACACACACACACGCACACACACACGCACACACACGCACACACACGTGCGTACGTATGTAGCCCCAACCTCCCATAAGGTGTGTCTCCATGTCATGCTGCCCACGCTAGCACCACACTTATTAGCCTGACTGTGGGTGGTGTGTCTATAGCTTCCATGGCTCTCCCTCTCTCTCTTAAACACTTTCTCTCTCTCTCTCTCTCCCTCCCTCTCTCTCTGCGTTTTCAAACATGTGTTCTGACATGATGTCTTCTGGTCTTAACACACATGGAGTCAGAGAAGACCAGCACACATGTGGTGCTGGGTAGGGGCCCCCCATGTTTGAGGTTTGTGCTCTCTCTCTGTTTCTCTCTTTCTCTCTCTCTCTCTATGTCTCTCTCTCTCTCTCTTTCGTTTTCCCCCCATCCATGCTCCTGTTTTGTGGCCGTCATGTGTGTTGTGTCGTTTGGGTTGCCACCACCGCCAGCTCACCTCATTTGGAGAGGCCCAGTCATGAAGTCACCCCCCAGTGAGGTGTGTGTGTGTGTGTGTGTGTGTGTGTGTGTGTGTGTGTGTGTGTAGGGGTGCTGCCTCAGCGACCACAGTCAAATCAGTCAGTCTGTCACCCACTCCATCAGCAGGTCCACTCGTCAGAAGCGTTCCCCTCCCGCCCTCTCTGTTTCTCTAACCGCAGCGGCTGTCGCCTCCACTCCACGTCTACTCGGCGGCAGCCCGGAGGAGTGCCAGTGGTTAGCGCCGCAATTTGCACTGGGAAGCGCTTTCAAAAACACCGCCTGTCTGCCTGCCCACTCCCATGGCAAACACACACACACACACACACACACACACACACACACACACACACACACACCACTCCTGCAATCCCACCATTTTCCCTCTTCTTTTTTCCATTTGCACCCTTGTTGGAGTGTTGCGCTGGAACCAGCAATGCTGTTGCTTTAATGGGGCTCAACCTGCACAGGGCTTCTGGATCAACTCCCTAAAGCTTTAGCCCACTAATGGTTTGGTCACGCCAGGGAGGTGTGTGTGTGTATGTGTGTGTGTGTGTGTGTATGTGTGTGTGTATGTGTGTGTGTGTGTGTGTGTGTATGTGTGTGTGTGTGTGCAGTTTGCGTAAGGAGCAGAGGCATGACCAGCAGCAGCATCGCTCCACTCAGATGTGCGGCTCTGAGACCTCCGCAGTAACAGTTGGCAGCGCCAGCCGACTGACCGGGCTGGTCCACCTCTGCACAGCTGGCATGCGGGATCAAAGCAGCCCCACCGTAGCAGAGGTGTATGGGTAGCTGTGCTCATGTGTGGAGAGAGAGGGGGAGAAAGAGGAATAGAGGGAGAGAAGGAGGGAGGCAGGTGGAAAAGGGGCCAGGAAGAGAAGGAGGAGAGTGAGAGAGGGAGAAAGGGAGAGAAGGAGAGGAGGAGAGTGAGAGAAAGGAGAGAGTGAGAGAAAGAGAAAGGGAGAGAAGGAGAGGAGGAGAGTGAGAGAAAGGAGAGAGAATGAGAGAGGGAGGAAGGGAGAGAGGAGATAGAGAAGGAGAGGAAGAGAGGTGGGGAAGGAGAAAAGGAGAGAGAGGTAGATAAGGAGAGAGGGAGGAGAGTGGGAGAGAAGGAGAAAGAGGAGCACCATGGTGAGTTGTATTATGCTACGCATGTCCACTCAGAGGCCTCTGGAGAGGGGATGGGCAGTAAACTCCCTTCAAGTGTAAAACACTCACAATAAACCAGAGAGCAGGGGAGAGAGGCCAACGTGTATTTTGCTTTTCTTTGAAATGTTTGGAATATTTCTCTGGCGCGATAAAAGCTTGTCGGTATGAGGGATAACATGCAAAATGAGTGAGTGAGAGGAGAGGAAAAACAGAGATTGATGAAGTGAACCAGAGAGAGAGGGAAAGAGAGAGAAAGAGAAAACAACCAGAGAGCAAGTGAACGCCTGCAAGAAAAGAAAAACGAAGGGAAAGGGAAGGTATGGAAGAACTCTCTTTTCATGTGTTTTGTTGTTTAACTTGTTTTTTGGCTTTTTCCATCCACTAACCTTGGCATGGTCAAAACAGGGCCTGAGGTCAGCAAACCATGATTAAAATGTATTCCAATTAAAATGTATTTCCCAACTCCAGGGAGGGAAAAAGACAGTGGACTAGTCATAGCGAGGAAGAGAAAGAAAGCTGAGGTGAAAAATGACAGTGACAGTAAAGAGAAAATAAAAAATAAAAATTAACAAAAATAAAATGAAAAGTACTCACTCTGTGAGTGTCTCCCCAGCTGGTAGGTGTTCCACCTGGTAACCCTCCTGCCTCAGGATCTCCAACACGCTGTGGTTGCCAAGGAAGTGACCTAACAGGAGACAGAGACAAAGCCCTCAATACACACACACACACACATACACACACAATAGAACAAACACCACACTCTCTTTGCACACACCCTAGGCCCTACGGGGGAACTGAGCCACTTGGCCCAAGAACGGGAGGGGTGGAGGTGTGTGTGTGTGTGTGTGTGTGTGTGTGTGTTTCTGGAGGAATGGGTGGGGGGTAACTGATGAGGTGTAAATACAGGCTGATGCAATCATCATGGCGTCCACAGGAAAGCGCTGGGCCGTTTGATTCCAGTCCGAGAGGGCCTGGGCCGGCGGCTTTCTGCAGCGCTGCACCCCCACGCTCCTGGCTCTTTGCCCTTGATCATGAGGTGCACTTGTCCGCCTCGGTAATGAGGGGTCGAATTAGACACACTGCCCGCCTGCCTGCCTCAATGCCTGGCTGCCCACTTCGCTTCACTTTGGATCTAGCTCACACGCACACACTCTCTCTCTCACACACACACATAATACAGGCATAATTCCTTCACGGAGAGACATCAAACACGCGCTGGAGTCCGGCAGGCCGCGCTGATGAAAGGTGTTTGATTCGGGGGGCGCAGGGCCGTTAATCCGCCCCGTCACTCACCCCAGCAATAACGCCTAATGTGCCCTGACATCACCCCCCCCCCCGCCCCCGGCATGCTCCACTGACCCCCCACCCACACACTCTCGTCTCCCCCAACTACCTCCACCTAAAGCACCCCCCTCCCCCCCACCACCCCCACACACACCTCTGTCCGTGCGTCCACCGTCCTCCTGCCAAGGCTTATTACCAGCACGCTGACAATTCTCCAGCCCGTCTCCTTTCATGCACCTTTATTAGGAGTATTTGTCTGCTCATTCCTGAGGGGTGGGGGAGCCCTTTCTTGGCTTTGGAGTTCAAAGAAATGGAGGTGTTGGCAGAACGTGTGTGTGTGTGTGTGTCTGTGTGTGTGTGTGTGTGTGTGTGTTTGTGTGTGTGTGTGGGGCCTGTGTGTGTGTGTGTGTGTGTGTGTGTGTGTGTGGGTGTGTCTATGTGTGTGTCTGTGTGTGTAGGCTAGCCAGGAACAGAGTGGCGGTCAGATCAGACAGGCAGATTAGCTCCCCTGGCATCTCAATCTATTGCACACAGAGGGGAGGGAGAGAGAGATAGAGAGAGAGATGGAGTGAAGGGAGGGAGGGAGGGAGAGAAACAAATGCTCCAGTGAAGATGTGCGGCTCAATTCTTTTGGCCTCTGATCCACCTCTAGCTCGTGTTCTCACCTCACCTCACCTGTGGTCCACTCTGCACCCTCTCCTGTTTCCTCTCCCCAACCTCTCCCTCTGCTTCTGCTAGCGACTCTCTTCACACCGTGACTCTTTCAGTCCTCAGCTTTATCAGTTTTCTCATTTACAAATTATTTTATATCTATTTTTATTTTTTATCTAATCTGTTTTTCCCCTCTGCAAAATATTTTTTTCATAGTTTTGTTCGCCTAAGGCCATCAGGAACATGAACCAAGTACACACATGTTGACCACAAAACGTCTGAGCCAGCCCACCTGCACAGCCCTGCCTGAGTGAGGTGGCCTGTGTGTGTGTGTGTGTATGTGTGTGTGTGTACGTATGTGTGTGTGTGTGTGTGTGTGTGTACGTGTGTGTATGTGTGTGTGTGCGTGCCTATGTGTGTATGCCTGTGTGTGTGTGTCCTCTTTGTGTGTGTGTGTGTGTCAGTGTGTGTGTGTTTCTGTGTGTGTGTGTGTGTGTGTGTGTGTGTGTGTGTGTGTGTGTGTGTGTGTGCGTTCCTCATCTGCATTATTCATTAGCTCTGTCTAAGGACTCATAAATAAACACAGGGTACAGAGGCCTCTCATAGGCGTTGGGTTACTGCAGCCAGAGAGAGGAAGAAGTTGCTGGGCTGGAGGGGTTGAGGTTTCTCTGGAATGTGTGTGTGTGGTCACCTCTCTCTCGCAGGGACCGCTGTCACACTGCGATGGCAACCTGGGCAGTGGTTGGCCAAACACCTGCTGAAATGGAGAGCCACTCTCTCTCTCTCTTTCTTTCTCTCTCTCTGTCTGTCTGTGTATGTGTGTGTGTGTGTGTGTATGTATATGACACATGCGTCTGTCACCTGTCTGGAATGTTTACTCTAGACAGCCTAGCTGAAAATGCAAATGATTGTAAACAGATAGTAGTGGAGACGCCAGAAAGCTAGCCTGATTTCCTGGATATGCCGAAAACAAACAGGGGATTTTTATAGCGCTGTAATCATAAATTCACATGACCTTATCATGTCTCTCTTCTCAGAAAAGGCCTGACTGGAGGCTGTCTTAAAGAATTCATCAGTTCTAGCGACTGCACCATCTTTTCTTTGTCCTCAGTTCTTCTTTTCTTCAGGAGACTGCAGTGGTCACTCATGTTATTTTCTTCAGGAGACTGCAGTAGTCGCTTGTCTTCTTCCCATTTCATTCTTGTCTGTTGTTAAATCTGAACCGTAAGCACATTTCTCCATCTGCTGTCTCAGTCATAAGTGCTGTGTGCCCTTCTAATTATTGTCTTTATTTGAGACAACTCTCTCTTTCACTCTATCTTTCTTTCTGGCCCCCTGACTCTTTTCCTGACTCTCGCCTTCTATCTCTTCTCTCACATTCTTTCTTCACTCTCTCTCTCCTCTCTCTTCCCCTCTCTCACTCTCGCTCCCCCCTCTCTCTCCCTCTCTGTCTGTGTCTCATTGTCAGGATGTGCTGTGCGCATGTGTTTGTTTGTGTGTGTGTGTGTGTGTGGTGCGTATGCAGGGTATGTGAGTGCGTGTGTCGTGTGTGTTATGTGTGAGTGTGTGTACGTGTGTGTGTGTGTGTGTGTGTGTGTGCGTGTGTGTGTGCGTGCGTGTGTGTGTGTGTGTGTGTGTGTGTGTGTGTGTGTGTGTGTGTGCGTGCGTGCGTGTGTGTGTGTCTGCCACCCATGCTCTGGGCTTGCTGGCTCTGGCTCCAGTCATGTCAGCACCTCTCCCCTCCTCTCATGTCCCCTCAGTGAGCCTCTCTTTCCCCCGCTGTCAACATACCAGCTCAGATCAAAAACACGTACATACACACACACACACACACACACGTGCACAAATGCATGCACGCACATACACACACTCACAGACACACATACACACACGTGCACACACACACACATCTACACACACATATGAAAACATCAAACAGATGAGAGGACCAGCAATGATGTGGGTGAAGCCCAATGAGAGAATGTTCTGAACACCTGAGGAGAAGGAGGGATGAGGAAAGGAGAAGAAGGGAGGACTCACAATGAAGAGCGTAGAAGAGAGACAAGAAGAAGAGGGGGTGAGAGAAGAGAGATGAAGAGAGAGGGAGAAGGAGGGATGAGGAGAAGAGAGGAGGGTAAAAGAGAGAGGGAAGGGAGGGATGGCGGAGGGCTGACGTATACAGTATGCCTATAGCAGAGCTCACACTGGGCACTGTTGCTATGGCCCAAACAAACACAGATGGGGATGAAAGAGGCAGAGAGCCTGGCACAGAGAGGGGGATGAAGAGAGGAGGAGAGGAGATGAGAGATGGAGGGAGGAGGAGTGGGGGATGAGAGAAAGAAAAGGAGAGGAGATGAGATGAGAGGTCCAGGAATGAATGGAGTGGGGGTATGAGAGAGATGTGCTATGCTGGCAGTATAGTACGAAAAACAAAGGGATGGAACAGAGAGGGATGATGAGGAGGAGAGAGAAGGTGGAGGGAGGAGTGGAGGATGAAGAGAAGAGGATAGGAGAGAAGAGTTAGAGGGAGGAGGAGTGGAGTGGAGGATCAGAGATAGAGAGAATGGAGAGTGGAGGTGAAGGGAGGAGTGGAGTGGGGGATGAGAAAGACTTGTGGTGCTGGTTGTACGGTAAGAAAAACAGAAGGACGGATAATGATGACACCAGACAGAGGGCCTCTCACTCTTTGGTGTCAGTCAGTGGGTGGCCAAGCTCTGCTTAGGTCATGTACCCGTCTGAGCAGCTGCATACAGTATATGAAGTGTGTGAGCAATGACGTATAAGATGTGTGTGTGTGTGTGTGTGTGTGTGTGTGTGTGTGTGTATGTGTGTGTGTGTGTGTGTGTGTGTGTGTGCACATTTACATGTCCATATTGCTACGGCTGCATGTGCTCCCAGTGCTGTTAGTCCCTGTTCTTTCTCCCCTCTCTACAGGTGTGCTGCAGGTAATCGATTGGGAGCACCTGGCCAGCTGATTGATCAGGACATAAAAGGGCTTGACGATCCTGTTCCTGGAGAGAGGCTTCTGGTGGCGACTGCTGGCTGTTGTATTGCCTCCCAGCCTGGGATTTTGTCATGTCTTTATTTAGTGTTTTGTTGTGTTATGTCTTGATGTTAATAAATCCCACTGGTTGGGTAATTTTAAAAGGTGTTATTATTTATTAGACTTTTGGGTCAGTGGTGGGTTTTTGTTCACCCCTAAAGGGCCAGCTAAAGGTGGGGCAGGGACGTGCACAGGGGGGTTGCTCAGGTTGCCCGGGCAACTGCCCATATGCCCTTCTCGACTCACGTTGCCCTTCCGAGGGGAAAGAAAAATAAATAAATAAATCGTACAGTGGATGCAAAATTTCACGTAGGCCTAGATTAAAAAAATTGCAAAGCCTCACTGACTCAGTAGGGGAAGGGCAAACTCTGTTTACGTGGCTGCAGCGCTGCACGCGACCGGCACCTGAGCTGAGCCTGCATGAGCGGCAGCGGCCCTAGAAGGAGATTGTTGCGGTTGTCGGGTGAGACGACTCAACGTTGTTGGAAAAGATGAGTTTGTGATGTATAACAAACAAACTATCATCATTAAGTTTATGAAATTAATTAAAATCTTCATAAATCCAGGCTGAGTTTGTCACTTTTAGCCTAAATAATCAGAAAGGATAGCTTGCAGACAAGCAGCCCGTTATCACATAGCCTAGGCTAGGCCTACTATTTTTTTGGTAGGCATTAGGCAAACTAAGCTACATGTTTGCTGATAGTTAGTTTCTCACATTTAGTTTTAGCAAGAAGAATGAATGATGGATGTAATAGATCACATTAATTATTTTATTCAAAATGGTTAAATGCCTAAATCCTATCACTATTTTGGGTAGGCTATTGTTTAAAGCCAATATGCCCACTGAAAAGAGGCGGATTCAGGAGAGGGAGAGACAATTCAGGGAGGCAGCAAAGAACAACACATCACTGCAGGGTTGGCTGCGAAAAAGTCAACCAGCAGGTAAGACAGATGGGGGGTTGGGGGTGTTTCAGGT
>NC_063197.1:19947781-19950281 GCF_017589495.1 Alosa alosa | reverse complement strand
ATTCCAGGGGATGTTTTCAATAAGCGTCCACAGCACTGAGGAACTAGCAAATGAGAAGCTGCTGAACACAGGCACAGAGAGACGTAGTATTCTGCCACAACACACACACACACACACACACACACACACACACACACACACACACACACAGACACAGACACAGACACAGACACAGACACAGACACACACACACACACACACACACACACACACACACACACACACACACACACACACACACACAAACATATGCCTGGCCCTTCGCTGGCTTCTCATCAGGCTGCTAATGAGGGTGTGAAATGGAGAGGGGGTGGAGAAGACATTTAGTACATGTGTGTGTGTGTGTGTGTGTGTGTGTGTGTGTGTGTGTGTGTGTGTGTGTGTGTCTGTCTGTGTGTCTGTGTGTGTGTGTGTGTGTGTGTGTGTGTGTGTGTGTGTGTTGGAGAGAGAGAGAGAAAAGTGTTTAAGTGGTAGGGGAGTGTGTTATGTGGAGAGAATTAAATTGTCATAATTATGTGTTGTCTCATTTATGGAGTTGGTGAATCAGAAGTGTGTGTGCATGTGCATGTGTGCATGTGTGTGTACGTGTATGTGTGTGCTGTTGCGCATGTGCATGCAGGCAGGAAACCTCCTTACCGCACGCAATATCAGTGTGCGTAAGTGTGTGTGCACCATGAAGTGAACCTTGGCGTACCTGGGGCTTTTTCAGGCTTCGCCCATGTCTCTGACAGTTATTGCTCATGTCTGTGAGTTATATGCAGTTATCGGCCATGTTATTGCCTCTACTGTGGAAAGGTGCGGTCAGTCAGCAAGGAGCAGAGAGCAGAGAAGAGAATAGAGGAGGGGAGAGCAGAGACAGAGAGTGTGTGTGTGTGTGTGTGTGTGTGTGTGTGTGTGTGTGTGTGTGTGTGTGTGTGTGTGCCTGTGAGGTCTGAGGTTGGACACTGTCCGTCACAACGGCAGTTACATAAGAACACTGGCAGAGTGTGAGACAGACACAGACACAGACACAGACACAGACACAGACACACAGACACCCACACACACACACACACACACACACACACACTCAGCACTGTAAAGAGCAAAGCTACATCCCAGGGATAAAAGACGGTGAAAGAGAGTGAGCGTGAGAGAGTGTTCATTCGTATGTGTGTGTGTGCGAGTGTGTGTGACAGAATGTAAGTGTGTGTGACTACCACAGCTTCTTCGCGGATACCAAACGTCTTACGGCACACAGGACTGTCCCATCCCGCAGCTGCAGAGTTTCCAGTGCTCCTGCTCCTGGATTAATGGACATATTTCGGGGCTTGTGCGCACACATGGTGGTCTGGGCACATCCCCTCGTGCCGGGAGCCTGGCCTGGGCAGGGGAAACCTGTCCTGGTTTTCATTAAAGGCTGCTCCCCCACCCCCAACCCCCTTAATAAAAACTCACCCAACAGGGGGCGCCAGTGAGAGTTTGACCACAGAAAGCCCTTGAGCTCCCCTAACATGCGCTGTTTTATGACATGGTCATTTTCCCCCTCGCTATGATTCCTTTCCTGCGCTATAGCTTCATAAATAGCTCAGGTGAAGGAGAGTGAAATGTGAGCAGGGGTGTGTGTGTGTGTGTGAGTGGGGGTGTGTGGCACTCTAAGTCAGACAGTATGGCTGTGTGGACAGGTTGGCAGTTACAGGTGTGTGTGTGTGTATGTGTGTCTTGGTGTGTATGCAGATGTGTGTCTGGGTATGGATAATGTGTGTGTGTAGGTGGCGCTCGGTGGATGTGTGTGTGTGTGGCGGGGTATAGGGCTGGTGGTGGTTGTGGGGCGGTGGTGAATGTGTGTGCGTGTATTGGGCCGTGCTCAAAGATGGATGGTCTGCCTGAACCACTTTATACACACATCGTATAGTTTAATTACCCCCGGAAAAGAGCAGTGGAACGGCCCAAGTAATTCTAGAATGCCCCAAAAAAACATACAGTAAAGGCCCTGTGATTCTAGTTTTTTCTTGTTCTTTTCCCCGTCCATAACTCTCTATTCTTGTTTTCATTTTGTAGTTTTGACACGGTTCCTGGAGAAAGAGGGCCGCCGCCAAGGCAGCCGGGGGACCGTTAATTATCATCAGTCACACGGTGAAAGTGATTTCTGACTGACAAAGAGCTCAGACTTCGTGCTCAAATGGATACAGCTGTTAGCTCTGCTTCAGCTCCGGGAGAGAGCATGAGAGAAGCCCATTGAGCTCTGAAGAGTGGGTTGGCAGACAGTCAGACAGACAGACAGAGAGAGAGACAGAGATAGAAAAAGAGAGAGAGAAATGGATGGATGAATGGATGGATAGATATAGAAAACAGCAGGGATTTGCCCAAACTGACAGCGGGACTGGCAGACAGACGGACCCGCTTACCGGAAGAGTTCATCACGTACAATTTGACACATGAAGAGAGATGGCAGACATATCTGAAATAGCTGAGTCGGGATTAAAGGGGGGCTTGGGGGCTGGGGTCAGTGAGGTAACAG
>NC_063197.1:19927781-19942781 GCF_017589495.1 Alosa alosa | reverse complement strand
AGTTAAAGAATTAAATTCTAAAAGGTAAGCAAAACCTAAACCCAGATCTGTACAACTATAAGCACATTCTTAACTTCACACTTTTCACAAAACACTAAACACTAAACACACTTCTCTACTTCAGACACAGAAATGTCATGCTGATGACCCCATTGATCAAACACAGCCATAAAGACACTCTGGTGCCAAACTGTAAACTCAGCTATATGTTCTGTTATGATTCAGTGCAAAATGTAACATTTTGGGAATGGATAGATATATTGAGTGATTTTACAATGTGGAGAGAAAACGAATGTACACAGTGTACAGGCCTGAGCTTGTGTGTCGTGTTTGGTCAGTATATTCTTGTAATCTAAATGGTGCACTAATCTTACTACAACAATATCTCAATAAGTCAATAAGTCCTGTACACTGAGGACTTTTTTTTCTCTCCACATTGTGAAATACACTACAGTGTTTCTTAAACTTCTTACACACAAAATCTTGTGCATATCATACCATTTTTTACAGTAAACATGTCACTGTAACCCCATTGCCCCATATAATACCATAACCCCATACCAAATCTGCAAATCCATATAATACCATAACCCCATACCAAATCTGCAAAACCATATAATATCATAACCCCATACCAAATGTACAAAACCATACACTAATTCTCAGCATTTGACTCAGTTTTCAATTTCATGGAGGAATCCAATTATCAAATTCAACTGATTCAATTTCTTTATCTTTAAATGTTTGTGACTTTGTGACACATCAATTAAGGCATTTTGTGATATACTGTGATGCCACTTACTAACTACAGTGTATGTAATGCTTAGAGCACGTACGATGGTGCCACCACACGTTGCGTTACGAATAGTTAGCTCACCTGCTCCGAAGGCAAAGAAGAAGCTCTGGGAGGGGCTTCTCTGCAGCAGGGCGGAGACGCGGCTCGCCATTCGCTCGTTGCGCTTGTAGATGAGCTCCTGGCGGAAGTAGCTGTCAATCTGCTGCGCCGTGATTCGCTCGTGGGCTGGCAGGGAGCTGTTGATGAAGTGAGGGAGCTGAGGGAGGGAGGGGCAGGCCAATGGGAGGAAGAGGAAGAGAGAGAGAGGGTAAGAGAGAGAGAGAGAGAGGACAAGAGAGAGAAAGGGAGAGAAAGAAAATATGGGGTGTTATTGATAGACTTGGCATCCATCTGTGAAGTGATGGGAGTATTTGTGTGTGTGGCAGATAAAGAGAGAGAGAAAGAGAGAGAGAGAGAGAGCGAGCGAGCAAGAGAGAGAGGATATGTGTGTGTGTGAGTGTGCTGGAAGGCCATTTGCTTCTGACATTTATTCCCGTGCTGCGTGGCGTGACCGGCTCCTGGAAGCCGCTAACGTGTGTGTGTGTGTGTGTGTGTGTGTGTGTGTGTGTGTGTGTGTGTGAAAGGGGACTCTGTTGCGACCACCGTTGCGTGCTCGTTAATTGCTTATTGATTGATTTACGGCAGACAGAGTGCTGGAGCGATCGGCTCTTGGCCTCCGGCTGGCCCAGCCTGGCTTTCATTCTACAAGGATGAGTGAATGTGTGTGTGTGTGTGTGTGTGTGTGTGTGTGTGTGTGTGTGTGTGAGTGTGTGTGTGTGTGTGTGTGTATGAAAGGCTATGAAGGCATAAAGAGGGGAAAACTAATTGAGAGGAAAGGAGGGGAAAGCAGTAAAGATGATCAGTAGCTTTTCATGCGATCGTTTGCACATGTGTTTATTTTAGATTATAGCCATTTTATTCATGCCGACTGTTTCTTCTTACTTTCACTGTTTCTAACTGATACTATGGCGACGGTCGACCTTGGACACATAGCTACGCATAAATTCACAGAAGTAAAAGAGAACAAGAGACATACAGAGAAGATGTAGAGGAGTACAAAAGGCTGGAGGAGGTAAAGAACAGACAGCAAAAAGAGAAAGAGAGAGAGAGAAAGAGAGAGAGAGAACTAGACACTATGGAAAAAGAGGGGACAGGTGTGATAGAGGGATACCTAGCCTAGCAGAAAGGGATACTGGATGAAACTGAAGAAGAGAGTGGGTGAAAAAAAAGAGAGCTTCCTGTAATGAGAGAGGACAGGAGATGAGATGAGATGAGATGAGAGGTAGGAACTACGGTGGGAAGGTATGGAGATGGAGGCAAAAAGAGGGATTTAGGGAGCAACTAGGTTTATGAGAAGGAATAGATAGAGAGAGAGAGGAAGAGAAAGAGAAGATGTAGGGCAGAGGTGTGTGTGTGTGTGTGTGTGTTTCTTAGTGTTTATGACTATCTCTCTCTCTCTCTCTATGTGTGTGTGTGTGTGTGTATGTGTATGTGTGTGTGTGTGTTTGTGTGTATCTGTGTATGGGTAGTGTGTTCATGGTCATGTATGCATGTATTGTATGCGTGTGCAGTATCCATGGGTGTGTGTGTGTGTGTGTGTGTGTGTATGTGTACAGTATGTGTGTGTGTGAGGAGGAGGATATCTCTGCAGCAGGCTGCACCTGAGCCTGATCCCAGCAGTGCTCAGAGGGAGTATCAGTGGCTCCCGCTGCTGCACACAGGTCAGAGCAATTGTTAGGAACAAGTTCCTCTCCACTTCCTGACCAGAGCTCTCCCCAGTGGGCATGGGTAGAGGAGGAAGAGGGGAGGGGGGGAGAGAATGAGAGATAGACAAGAAGAGAGCAAGGGAGAGAAAAAAAGGAGTGGAAGAGACTGAGAAGAGAAAGATGAAAAAGAGGCAAATAGAGGTATAAAGTTTAAGAGAGAGAGAGAATGTTTGACAGTTTGACTGAATAGAATAGTGTTTTTGAAAATTATGTGTACATTATGCTCTCTCTCTCTCTCTCTCTCTCTCTCTCTCTCTCTCTCTCTCTCTCTGTGCCTGTGTGAATTCCCCATCATATGGCAGGGCTGTGAGCCAGCTGAGCACTAGAGGGAATATCTCTATATTGGGCTCGCAGTGTTTAGCCATGTTTATCTGAAAGATTCCTGTTTAAGCTCGACATATCACAACAGCCTCAGCTGCAAGGCATACACACTGGACCCCCGACTGCTGCCTCATACTCCTCCCTCTGTCTCTCTGTATCCCTCGCTCCATGCATCTCTCCCTTTCTCTGTCATACAGCTTGTCATGTGTTTTCTAACATGTACTGTCTGTTTATTCCAGTGTGATTGTACAGAAGGTCCATTACGTGACAGTACACATCAACTGTATGTGCTGTATATGTATGTGTATGTGTGTGTGTGTGTGTGTGAGTGAGTGGGGTGTGTGTGTGTGTCTGTGTGTGTCTGTGTGTGAGTGGGGTGTGTGTGTGTTTGTGAGTGTGTGTGTGTGTGTGTGTGTGTGTGTGTGTGTGTGTGTGTGTGTGTGAGACTGTGTGTGCATGTGTATGTGTGCGTGCAATGTGTCTGTGTGTCTGTGTGTATGTGTGTGTGTGTGTGTGTGTGTGTGTGTGTGTGTGTGTGTGTGTGTGTGTGTGTGTGTGTGTGTGCGTGCGTGTGTGTGAGACTGTGTGTGCATGTGTATGTGTGCGTGCGATTTGCTGTGTGTATGTGTGTGTGTGTGTGTGTGTGTGTGTGTGTGTGTGTGTGTGTGCGTCTGTGTGATGTGTCTATGTGTGTGTGTGTGTGTGTGTGTGTGTGTGTGTGTGTGCGTGTGTCTGTGTGAGTGTGTGTACATGGGCCCATATATGCGTACAACCCATGCATGCAGATGTGAGTGTTTATATGTGTGCTCCTACTGTACTCTGAGGTAGAGATGCATGAGCTGTTTCTAATGGCTTGCGTTCAGGGCCTTTTTTCAGCAATCCTCCCCATTTTCCAGCATCTCTATTTTCTCTCTCTCCCCTTCTCTCCTCCTTTTCTCTCCTCTCTCTCTCTCTCTCTCTCCATCTGCAGGTCTGCTCTGCTCTCTCTCTCCATCTGCAGGGTCTGCTCTCTCTCTCTCTCTCTCTCTCTCTCTCTCTCCATCTGCAGGTCTGCTCTGCTCTCTCACACTCCATCACTCTTTCCCTCTTCTCCACCGTCAGTGTTTTCTCGGGGCACATCAGAGCTCCGCTCTTGCAGTCTCTCGACTTTGCTTCGTATGGTAAAGCTGTTTGGAGGCAAACCGCTGAGCATAAACCAGCTAAACCTGAGAGGGAGGCACACACACATCCTGATAGGACAGTCAGGAGTATCTCTCAGTTTGAACAAAAGTAACTGTAAGAGAAAAGGTACTATGTGAGGTGCCAAGAACATATTACTGTAATGTTTTTGTGTTATACAGGAGTGTCACTCACGGGTATCAGATAGTTGTTTGATGATATACTCCTTTGATGCACCCACTTATTATTACAGTATATATGACTACACACTGTATGCAAACAAGGCATATAGGTTTATTGCTGCTGTCATATAGTGCTCTTTCTTTGTCATAGCCTAGAAATCTAGACGCACCCTAGCGGCGGCAAATTAATTTGCTCAGCCTGTACGTCTAGTAGCAAACCATAGGAATTTCTATTGGCTAACACCGTGGATGTTATTCAATCACAGCGCTCTATTTTGTTAGAGAGTCTTAAGGCGGGCTTAACAGGATAACGACAGTCCTGCGACGGTGAACAACAAGGAAGGTGGCTATGGCGAACAAAGAGCGGTTGTTTGAATCGGCGTTGGCGTCAACTTTGGAGGAGTTGGACTTGTGCTTTTCTTTGAAAGTTGAGCAACACAATGCACTTAAGTCATTCCTTTCAAGAAGGATGTATTTGCCGCTTTAACGGATAACGGATATGGTCAGAAGGCTGGCCTATTGCATGCCTAGGCAGTTTGAAAGACAATTCTCTGCCCCCCCTTGGATTATGCGAGTTGAATGGCTCGATTCCAGACTATACATTTCAATGATATAGGATGGCCCGCCAGGCTAGGAGTGTTACTCACGGGTATCAGATAGTTGTTTGATGATATACTCCTTTGATGCACCCACTTATTATTACAGTATATATGACTACATACTGTATGCAAACAAGGCATATAGGTTTATTGCTGCTGTCATATAGTGCTCTTTCTTTCTTAAAACACATTACCTTTCCTCTCATTCTTTCTCTCTTTCACCAGCACCACAGAGTACATGCTTATGGCACCAATATAATGTCATTGTCGGTGCGCCAAACCACATTTTTCCTTCCAGAGGATGTTTGTAGTGCTAGGTTTAATGGGCAATTCCGCGCAAAACTGTCACATCCAAAACGGCAACACAATGCCATGGTATTTCGTTGGCGTTATGGACGTGACAGTTTTGCGCGGAATTGCCCTAATAGATTTATCATATCACAGATATTGTTTATTACACACAGTCAATGATAACTGGATGTATATATACATATATTATAGATATTCACATGCAGTTATCATTAACCCTACCCAAAACATCTGGGAGGGCCATATGAAACCTGCTGGCGGGCCAATATCTGGTTCCCAGGCTGTATCTTTGACACCCCTGACATTAGACATTTTATCGATTTCGTGTTTCACAGTTCATCTTGATCTTGACTTCATCCTGAGGAGGCTGGGCCGGCTCTATTCAGGCCTGTGTTTTATAGGAATCCCTTTCACCAAAGATGCCAAAGCTGTCACCTCCTAGCCAGCCCCCACCTGCTCTCTGTTCTTGTCTAATAATCACAGTAATCCAAGAGGTATTTCCGTTCATCTGTCCCGAGTGTCTCTATCTATTTCCCCTGTCCTCTCCTCTCCTCTCCTCTCCTCTCCTCTCCTCTCCTCTCCTCTCCTGATGCCTGGGCTGATGAGTGGCCTGTGGGGCTTTGAGCACATGGACACGCAGAGTGGAAAGGAGAGAGAGAGAGAGAGAGAGAGAGAGAAGATGAGAGAGAGAGGGGGGGGTAGAAAAAGTGTGTGTGTCAAAGGGAGGCAGAAAGGGAGAAAGCGAGAGAGAGAGCTGTGTATTTGTACATGTGTGAGAGAGAGAATGTGGAAGAGAGAAAGAGAGTGTGTGTGTGTGTGTGAGAGAGAGAGAGAGAGAGAGAGAGAGAGAGAGAGAGAGAGAAAAGAGGAGGGAGGAGGCCCTGCTGACTGAGAGTGTTCAAGACAGCAGTGGATGTGTGTGTGTGTGTCTGTGTGTGTGTGTGTGTGTGTGTGTGTGTGTGTGTGTGCGTGTGTCTGTCGGGGGGAGAGTTTCGGCGCACACAGATAACTTATCACAGGAAGGCCCATTAGCTGCGCTCCGTCCTGCCCCACACAGGAAATATGGAGCGACGGGGAAATATTTCCTCCCTTCCTCACCCCCTCTCACTGGGACCCTGCGGCGGCTGCTGCTGCCGCTGCTGCACTCCTGCCCTGGAGCCTCTCCTGTGTGTGTGTGTGTGTGTGTGTGTGTGTGTGTGTGTGTGTCAGCTTCCCAGCCCTGCTATCTCTATCTCTGCTTCTCTTCACCTGTCGTTCACCTCTTCCGTATCTATCTTTCGCTTTTCTCCACTCTCTCACTCATTTGCTCTCCCCTTAACACAATCTTCAGCAACACAGCACCTCCTGCTAATCTCCTCTGTCTTTCACCCCAATTTCTTCTCTCTCTCCTTTCCTTCTTCTCTCTATCTCTCTCTCTCTCCCTCCCTCCCTCTCTTTCTTTCTTCACATCCTTAACATAAGTGTGCTGTGTGGTTATGCTATGCTAAGCTGACTTGGGGGAACGTGGGCCCAGTTGAGTAATCTATGTTGAAACAGTTGAAAGACATTAGGCTTTCCCTTAGCTGTCTGGATGGCCGTTAGCGAGATGAAGATTGAATTGTGGGAGCTAAGGAGGTGGGGGAGGGGATGAGGGGGGTTTGGGGGGCTTGGGGGGGTCGGAGGGTGTGGGGGCTCTGGATTAGAGTTCATCCATCAGGGAGCACCTGCCTCTCAGGCCCCAGGTTCCCAGAGATGGCTATACATCACAACACTGAGGTCTGGGCAGAGACTGATTGTAATAACATGTGGTAAGCAGGCTTCAATGGGCTGTAATGCAGGCCTGGGGGGCTTTGGAGGAAGGAGTGGGGGGACTGAGGAGCACCTTGCTTTGTTTCAGTGGGACATTTTTACTTTGAGAACCACTGCAGTGAGCTCTAATCATAACAAGGGGCTGTGTCAGTGGTAAATGACAATGGTATTGTGCAGACTCGGCAAGAGGGATAATGGCTTGCATGTGGTGATTAACGTCACAGACAAGAAATACAGTACAAGAGCTATTTCATAACATATACATCTGAAGGACAAAAATTCACAGTGAAAGAATTTCACTTAGTTCAGCTCAAATCTATTGACTTCTTACGGGGCAGTTTTGGTAATTTGTCTAAGTGCTGAGACTTACTACAACAGCACATGGAGTTTTATAGTTTGTGTCACTAACCTGTAATAGCTGCAGTATGTTGGTTAAGAAAATAAAGGAAGTAATTATTTTTGTTTTTATAAAGTGGCTTTTAAAAATAGAATCAGTATCATTATAGTTGTGATTGCCGTTCAAAGTGAAAATTAAATTACTTGTGAAAGGAGGTGATAATTCTAATTCGACAGACGTTAGGTAGAAAAGGTACAAATTCTACTGCAATGTATGAATGACTTAATTGGGGATTTGGAATAATATAGTTTTGGAGAGCCAAGAATAGCTACACCTCTGAACCTCAAATCCATGCGGATATTCGATGTAACAGCACACCGTCTCATGTCGTACTGATCACATACAAACAGTGTTCTTGTCTCTCCAATTAGCCTAACGTGAGGTGCATCCAAATTCTTTGACCAGAGGCGAACATTCAAGGAGAAAATGTTTTCTTTGAACTGCTAAATCTGAAAATGTTTGAATAAGCATTCCAAAATGTTCAATTTACCCTTCGTCCAACATGTCCAGCATGCATGTTCATACCTCTTCAGACGGCTTACAAACTAAAAAAGTGAATGAAAAACTATTCGCACCAGTATAAATAGCAGATCATGACGGCCAGAGCGCTGACCCACCTGTGAGGTGTCATGGTTAAAGATGATGGCGCCGAGGTCCCCGCAGTTATAGTGTGTGATGAGGTCCTCGGTGGTGTAGGAGCCCTGCAGACTGCCCGCGCGGACGCCTTCGTGCTGCAGCAGTGTGTGGTTGAGCGCAAACAACACCTGTGGGACAGAACAGAACAGGATTGGTCAGGACTGGTCAGGATGCAAGCATTTGTGACACTGGAAAAAAACAACTGGCCAGGAATGGGTTAGGGTTGAGGTTACATTAATAACACATGAGCTAACACAAGAATACTGTACATACACACTCCAAAAGTCACACACACACACACACACACACACACACACAAACACACACACACACACTCACACTCACACACACACAGGGATACATTCTGAGCAAGATGGCAATACTCCAGTCAAGGGAAATGGGAAAAGTGAAAGCACAAGGAGAGGCGCAAAAGAGGGAGAGTGCCCCTTTAAAAATAGCTCTCCCCGGGCCTGAGCGCACTGAATTTACAGCCCCCATTAAAATAAAAAGTAAACCCTCTTTAGGCTGAATTTATGGCGTGTAGCAGCCAGCAGCCCCAGCGACACAGCAGCAGCCGCCGCTGCAGCAAGCAGCAGCTGTCCCAAACACCAGGGGTTAACCTTCGGTCTGCCGTCAACCAACCAATGTCCCCAATCCCCCTCCGCACGCCCCTTCATACCACAACCAGCCCCCCAGCCCTCCCTTCACATCCTCCCAGCCTGCCCCCTGACTGAGGTCCGGCCACAGTCCAGTCGTCACTCACGCTCACCCTTTCTGACAGAGGCAGAGGAGGGGAGTGCGAGCTGGCGGGTTTTTTCGCTCGTGCGTGGCTCCAAGCCTGGCGGCTGTGGTGGTGATGGTGATGGCGGCGGTGGCTTCAATTTCACACAGTCGCACATTCCGATGGCTAACACATTCGTTTCCTATCACGTACGCTGTTGCTTGATTGCTCTCTCTCTCTCTCTCTCTCTCTCTCTTTCTCTATTTGTCTCTCTCTCTCCCACACACACACACACACACACACACACACACACACACACACACACACACACACACACACACACACACACACACACACACACTGACTCCCAACCCAGAGGGGCAGCCTTTGATGCTAATTGCTGATCATGAAGATTTACCTAAGGAGAAAAGTGAGGGTAATCTTTCATAATGATGGCGACAAGCGAGCAGTATGATTTGTATGCAGGCTTAAGGCTACATCTGGTTTATCCTATGGCCGCCAGGAAAACTTGGAACATGGCGTTTTGTGTTTTTCCGATCACACAAGGAAACCCAAAATGCAATCTGCTAGAATGCTAGAATGTCACTTCAGAGTATCTGTAAGCTCTTCTGGTATATGGTCACACCACGGAACAGCCAGCAAAAACCAAGAAACTCTCGCTGGCAAATCCCACCAGTATCATTCCACCCCCACTATCCCTGCATACACACACACACACACACACACACACACACACACACACACACACCATTCCCCAGAGTTTGGTCCACACAGCAAGCGCTCCAAATGCCTAAGTTCTCTTAAGAGAGAGGATCAAGGACAGAAAAGCACATCCATCTGACCACTGAGTAAGTGATCTGCTTATCCCTAAGGATCTCCTCAGACATTATCCTGCGAAAGCAGACTTGGGAACTTTTAGTTCTTTGGCCTCTCATCTGAAAATAAAGCTACAAATAATGGTTTAATTTCAAAGTTTTACTTCACTTAGATTTCTTAAGCATGGTACCAAGAACAATTAAGGCTCCTCTGCAAGATCTAGATGCTTTTCAAGTCAAAGACCCAACAGATTTCCCAAAAGTACCTAAAAGGTTTCTTTGTGGAGCCTTTATTAGTTTTCCTGCGCACACACACACAGACTGAAGAGAGAGTTTACTACACTGCCTCTCTTCCTGCCTGCATTCTGTTATTGTTTCTCATTTTGCCCTCGCACGCTAAGATCAACAGGACCTCACCCATCTCTGCCTTGCGCCAAAGCAGCAAAGAACAGACGCCGCGAGAAGCTTTTATTTAGTTTACTAGAGGTGACTCAAACATTCTATTTTGGGCTATGCATTTTCTTTCTCTCTGTCTCATTCCCTCCAACCTCTCTCTCTCTCTCTCACTGTCTCTCTCTCTCTCTCACTGTCTCTCTCTCTCTCTCTTTCTTTCTTTCTTTGCTGTGCCTCGTTTGCCAGCCAAACCGGTAATCCTGAAAATTGAGGGCCTTGATCGGCCGTCCAACCTGCTCCATAAGTGCAGAATGCACTCTCCCGCGCGCTCCCCTGCCTCCGGGGCCTGCCAGGCCCTCCTGGGGTGGTGCTAATGGATGGGAAAGGCTGGATGGTTCCTCCAGCGTGGCATGTGCGTCTCGGCTCGGCTCTGTGTGTTCTCTGCACTTTGTGTTCTGCGGTTAATTATATGAATTTTTATATCAAACTCGCGTGTGCTGTTTTATTGTCTTTGGTTCTCTTCTCCCCGCTATCCGGGTCAGAGCGAGGGTTGCTGGCCCGACCTGTGGGTGAGATCGAGCTGCGTGCTCCCTTTCTCTCTTTCCTTCTCTTTCTCTTTCTTTCACTCTCCTTCTCTCTCTCTCTCTCTCCATCTCCCGCCCCTAGACCCCATTGACCCGCAGCTACGATATGCCTGCAGCAGAACGGCGGCCTGCCAGGGCCAACAGCAAAACACACGCACATGGAGCACGAGCACACACACACACACACACACACACACACACACACACACACACACACACACACATTAAGGCACACAGCAGTGGTGCACTGGCCTCAGTAGTGATGTGATTATATTTCATGGTGCTGATGGAGGGAGACAACACCATCATGTTTTCATTCTGACTCTACCATTTCTATAAGATGGGAATGAAACCCTATCCACACCGGTTCAAATACTGTTCTGCATGAACCATAACAGGATGTCTGTGTAAAAAATGGGGAGTAGCCCCCTCGGCCCATCACCAACGCGGCACACAACTGTTCACCTATGGCACACTCAAATAAATCCATTCCCAACAACATCCCAACACACCCACACACACACACACACACACACATACACACACACACACACAGGCACGCACAAACGCACAGACACACATGCACGCGCAGGTGCACACACATGCACACACACACATATGCATACTCAGGCGCGCACACACACTCACACAGAAAGTCTTGCATATACACACACACACATGCTGACACATACATGCGCACAGGCCGGCACGGCCTGCGTTCTCAGTCTCTGTCGTGCTGCCAAGCCTGGGAGTTTCCTTTAAACAGAAAGGTTGGCAGTGGAGAGACAAGTGGAGGAGAAGAACAGGGATGGCAGGGACCAAGGGTGGCGCCCCGACCGACAGACAGACAGACAGACAGGAAACTCTGACTGCTCTTTCCTTACGCTCGGCCCGACAGCCGTACAATGTCACCATTTTGAGAGGGGCCACCGGTCATACGTGGCAACCTTACCATAAGCACATACAGTGCATTACGTTGACCCCTTAAGTCCACAGAAGAGACAGAGCGCTGCACTGAAATGACCCACTAATTAGGAACACATTATCGCACATGGGGCCCCAGCCAACCCAGGGCCTCGCTGCCTCTCTTATCAGAGAGCATCTGTGTGAAGAAAACCAGCTGAAGCGATGATTAAATAAAGGCGCCCTGAGAACAAAGCTGGAAGCTGCCCTCTTCTGCAGAACGAATGCAAGCGCTCTCTCTTTCTCTTTCTCTCTCTCTCTTTTTCTCTAGCTCTTTCCCAAAAGCGATGCATTCCAAAATTTCATTAGTGTTTGGACAAAAAAGAAACAGAAACGTGAAGATGAAAGAAAAAAAATGAGGGGAGAATGAAGGAGAGAATGTTAAAAGTTCCCCTTCAAAATGGAGAAGGGTTAGAGAGGGAGGGAGTGAGAGGGAGAGAGAGGGAGGGAATGAGAGAGAGAGAGAAAACACATGCACATTCATTTATCAACACATGTGCACATAGAAGCAATTGACCTTGAAGTGTATTAAACCTTGGCTGTTTGTTAGCATTAATGTTCCTTCTTTTCCGACTGAAACTTTGATACTTTTCGAAACATGTTATGAGGAGGTGCCGATGACAAGGTGTTGGACTGCCAGAGCCTGTCAGCCAACGCGCTCACACTAGCACACATTCTCCCTCCTCTCCTTCTTTCTTCCTCCCCCTTACTCCCTCGTTTCTTCTGAGCGGCCGCGACCGTGCGCCATACCTCAACGTGACGAAAAGGAGGATCTGAGACGAGGGAGTGTTCAACGTCGGAGGGTGAAAGACAAAGCGCACTTCAGGGAGGGAAAGAAACAGAGAGACCAATTGGAGAGAGAGAGAGAGATTGTCAAGTAAAATCAAGTCATTTTTATTTGTATAGCACAGTTAAAAACAACAGAGTTGACCCAAAGTGCAAAGATAGTGAGAAAGAGAGATAGCGAGAGAGAGAGAGAGAGAGAGAAAGAGAGAAAAAGAGAGAGAGAATGTGGATGGGAGAGCAAGTATGGCAAAACAAATAAAAAGATATGGGTATAGAGGCCGCCATGTGCTGTACAGCTGTCAGGCCTCTCCTTTAGTCCTGCACAATCTCTCCAGTGCCAAGGGGCATTATGGGATACCTCCAACCAAGCACAGGTGCATGGGAGACAGAAAGGGCCTGCGATGAGATGTTTACACTGGTCACCAATAAACCGCTGTGCAAGCCTGGGGGCCGAGGTGGAAGAGAGACGTCGTGGTCAATTGCCATTTAGATATGTGTGCACTGAACAGTTTGGATTTGTATTGGGTCTAATGGGATATATAAAAACCACTGTAGAGTGTGGAATACTCAGATGCACGGATGACATGACACAGATTTAAACAGTGAAAAGGTCCTCACTGCAAATCTTCACTGTCATGACTCAACAGCGCTGGCTTGCACTGAAAGGACTTCAAGACACTGGTCTTTGGCAGCTTTCTAAACTGGATATCCAAATCCTGCTTACTCTCCCACGTTATTCCTCTCACTTGCTTTTCCCATTTCCCAACTTCTGTTTCCGCCTCTCTTTCCTCCAGTGGCCGCTTGTGGAGGCCTTACCATTGAGCCCCATGTTACACATTACGGTAACATGCATGTGGTGTGTGTGTGTGTGTGTGTGAGGATGTGTGAGAGAAAGAGAGAGAGAGTGTGTGTGTGTGTGTGTGTGGGTGTGTGTGGGTGTGTGTGTGTGTTTGTGTTTGTGTGTGTGGCTGGGCCCTTGATGGAAAGCTCCTTCAGGCACTGTGAGAATCGGTGCTGCAACAACAACAGTCGAAGGCCCTCCAGCCCATCCACTCATCCCCAGCGGGGCCAGACAGCCTGGGGCCAGACACAAACAGTGGCCTCTGGCTTCCCACATTATGACTATACCTCCATCTCCTCCTTCCATCACTCCACCCACCTGTTCCCCCCTTCATTTGACCCTCCAACCTTCCTTACTTTATCCTCCACCTTCACACCCACAGCAAGTGTTGACTAGGCGGGGTGGGGTGGGGTGGGTGGGGTGTTGCTGTTTGGGAAGCGACTGGAAAACATTCAGACTATTTTTCCTCCTCATTTTCTCTTCACCCCCCCCCCCCCTCTCTCTATTCTCTATCTGCTTTTGTGTCGTCATGGATCTATTTACTTCCATCCACCAGCCCACCTAAAACAGTTCCAGATGAGGCTGTGCCGCGCAAGAGATCCTTCCAGATCCTTCCAGAAAATGTGGTGGCTGGCGGAACCGAGTGGAATGTCGGGATTCGCAAGGTCACCATGGAGTTACCCAAACCACTCCTGGGAGAGAGCTACGCTTTGCTTCGCTGCTGTCTACAACGTTTTTATCATCCAGTTTTTCGAACGAGTAGCCCTTTCTTTTGAGGTAACCCTGTACCCTGTCAGTTGCTATAAATGCAACATGGAAACATAAAAATGCCATCAAACTCGATTTCCAGAGCTCAAAGTTTGCCAGAGTATTCTTAACTGGCCCAAGGCGCCTCTTTGTGTAACTTTGAGTTACGTGAGGGTAAAAAATGCTTTCAAGTGATGGCATCTGGCACGGATAAAGTGGGCTGCACTGGTGTCTGCCAGCTCTAAGTGCCCATTGCTCTGCCCTCTAAGTGTTCCAGAAGTTTCTATACATTTTCACGTCCACACATCCAGGCTTTCCAGCCTTTCCTTTGCTTTAACACCTTTCAAGCCCTCTACACTTCTCTTTGCTTCCCTTCTTCACCTCTTCTTTTCATTTCTCTTTCTCTCTGGCACTGTGCTCTTCACACTCTTCTCTATCTAATCAAATCCTCACACCTCTTTGCCTGTCTCTGTCCCTCTTATCCTCCTAGTCTGCCTCTCTCTCTCTCCCCTCTATCTCATTCTCTCTCTCTATCGCTCTCTCTCTGTTTCTCTCTCTCTCTCATCTCTCTCTCTCTCTCTCTCCCTTCATATCACTCTTCCTGTCTTCTATCTCCTCAGCCCAGGAAATCTGGGGATTACCACGGGGCCAATCCCAGTGGCACAGGGGCCAGTCCGCTGCCCACCTCCCCCAGCCCCAGGGCCTGAACAGAAAGCCGTTCATTATAACCTGCCCTCCAAGCTCCAACCCGACCACCACCACTACCACCACTCCACTCCCCCACCACTCTAGCAGCTCTTCGCCAGCCCCCCTGGAGCACTGTCGGGGGGCAAGACATGGCTTGGTCCCCCCTCTCTGTCTCTCTTCCTCCCAGACCGGCTGGAGACAAATCTCCTCATCCTTCATTCTGATCTCCAACCACCCCTCTCCAACCTCCTCCTACGCCTCCCAGCGCCTCCTCCCACCCTCTCCTACACCAGCACCCTCCACCCTCCTCCTTCCCGACGCCAATCATCCCATCTCCACGGCTCCGTCCCCCCGTGCAGCGCTCCCCGCTCTCTCGGCTGACCCCTGCGGCTTCTGCGGGCGGCCCCGCTTAATAACGACCTGCGGGAGGGATTGCCTCCGCTCTCCTTAC
>NC_063197.1:19900281-19922781 GCF_017589495.1 Alosa alosa | reverse complement strand
GAACACATCAAATAACAGGATGTAACTTTAATGCCAGAGCTTTACAAACAGAGTACTGAAAAGAGTGTAAAATGAGAGAGAAAGAGAGAGAGACAGAATAAAAGATTGAGGGAGAAATAGAAAAAAAGGGAGAGAGGGAGAAATTGAGAGAGGGAGAGGGAGAAAATTAAAGAGGGAGGGAGGGAGGAGAGAGAGCCTGGCAGAATCTGCAAGACTCCCAGGTTGGGCTGCGAGCTGGTCTTCATTAGGCAGCAGCCCTCTCCAGAACAGTCCCAGCACATACCCCTCCACCCTGTGCCAAAGTTCCGAGTGTGTGTGTGTGTGTGTGTGTGTGTGTGTGTGTGTGTGTGTAAAATAGAGCGTGTGTGTGTTTGTATCGGATGCAGTTTGTAGGTATATGTCTATATCTATATGTTTATTTAAAGTATGTCTATGTCTGCATGGGAAAGTAAGAAACGAAATTTCAATTCTTTGTATGACCAGTGCATGTAAAGCAATTGACAATAAAGCCGACTTGACTTGATATCCGTTCTCACAGTTTATGTGTATCTTTGAGTGCACCCAGTACAACGCAGTGGGTTTTTCTGAATGAGTGTTTGTATTTGTTTGTGTTTGTGTTTGAAAAGCAGAGATGTGTTTTTTAGATTGTTTGTGTTTGTTTGTTTGTTTGTTTGTTTGTAAGCTGTTGTTTGTAAGCACATCAGTAGTGTGAATAAGTGTGGGATTCCCCAGGACAAGGGGATTACCATGGAAACTCTACATCTACTTCTCATAACACACTCTCATCACTGCTGCCGACACACAGCCAAGTCTAACAGTGCCCAGCCCTCTAAACCTACAGCAAGGGGATGAGAACAGCCACTCACACACACACACACACACACACACACACAAACACAAACACGTGTGTGCATACACACATGCACATACAATCAACACACACACACACACACACACACACACACACACAAACACTGTCCTCACCTAGTCAGGAATCCACCAAGCCCACCACCATCACCACCAGTGGAAAAGCAGTCTAAGTGGAGAGTGCAGAGCTGTGGTGATGGCCTCCATGAATCTACCTCCACACAAACCAAAACCACAACCCCCCCTTACACACACACACACACACACACACACACACACACACACACACACACACACACACACACACACACACACAAAGAAACATTACTGTGCTCTTTGCCCGTCAGGTTTCAATTAAGACCAAACGTGCTCGTTGAGGAGAGAGAGAGAGAGAACACTGATGCAGCTGTGCTGTGCTGTGCAGGTCTGTGGGGGCTGTGCTGGCCAGGGTGTGTCCAGGCCCCGGCGCCCCCGTCCCCCACGTCGTCTGAATGAGAGCGGAGAGGAGAGCGTGGCTGGAGCGCGGATCAAAAGATGCCTCTTCGCTTCGCTTGCTCACCCCCTCCCCGACTCCCACCCGCCCTCAGACCTCGCATCTCACTCTAATTATTTCTGAAATCATTACTCAAGATCTTGGCCAGGTTCCCCCCTTCTGAGAGTCCCTCCGCAAAATGCAGAAATGTTTTGGTTTTGGTGTAAACGAGTTATTTACGGCCCGGTCTGATAGGCCCTTGTGTTTTCCACACAGCGGGTGGGGGAGTGTTTCTGTGTGTTTGTTTATTCTTGTTGTCAGCACAGTAGCAGGACTCCAAGCATTTGGACTGTATGTGTCTGTGTGTGTGTGAGAAAGAGTAAAAAGAATGAAACGAGACAGGAAACATGAAGTAAATGCCTGCACTGTGTGTTTTGTGGAGGGAGGAACTGATAACACACTTTTGTGTGTTTGGGTAGTGTATACAGACATGCACTTCAGACACACACACACACACACACACACACACACACACACACACACACACACACACACACACAAACACACACAGACAAACACAAAGTCCTACAGCTTTCCATGACTTCGGGTTTGTCAGCTGTATGTAGATGGAGCATATGTAGATGGAGATGGTGAAATGTGCTGTCTTAAGACACACACACACACACACACACACACACACACACACACACACACACACACACACACACACACACACACACACACACAGGCACACACACAGACACATACACAGACACACACACACACACACACTCACACACTGAGAGAGTCTGTGAAACCAGGGCTGCCCTGTCTTTGATATGACTTGAGAGTGCGGCTGGTGTCTGACTGGCTCCCCACAACAAAACCACAGTTTGGTAAATGCTGCCACTGCCTGCCACATTTCCCCAGCAAGCCCCCGTATCCCCCCACCACTCCCCTCCCACACACACACACACACATACCCACACACACACACACACACACACACACACTCCTCTCCAAAACCTCCATGATCGTGGAAGCCTGCTTGGTTGTCAAGGAAAAGTGCTTCGTGTGTAAAAACATGACTGCGGCCATGATTGCGATGAGCAAGACGTTTGACTGCTCTGGCAGAACCCCCCTCCACACACACACACACACACACACCCCCCATTCCATAGCTCAGTCTTTTCATTCCACACACAGATTTTGGGGGTGGGGGTGGGAAAAAAGAAGACGAAAATGAAAAGAAAGCATTTGGTTTGGAACTGCGCTAAGCAGCTCTGGCATGCTGTGCTTCATGGGAAACTTTCGTACAAAAATAACAGAGTAAATAGGAATCTGAGCGAACCCGGCCGCTCACTCGCTGGGCCCGCCACGGGGAGACGGTGCGGCTATTCGACGGTGGTCGCTTTGACTGACGGCTGCTAGTCACAAATGCGCGCACTCACACACACGCACGCTCACACACACAGAGGAGCCAACCGACTCTAGACTGGCGAGCCGGAGGATTTCGCCCGGAGGCAGTATGTTTGCTTAACACCAGCTACGCTTCACCCTTCACCCGCAATCCACCATTAACACGTCCGCGGAAGCCTTATAGCATCTGACGTTCCACTCCGCCTCCTTGCGGTGCAGAGACAACATACGGACCGACGGATAATCACAGACTCGAGTGTGGATTTTGTATAATTTAGATTAATCTAAACGAAGAGATGACAGTTGAGGTTTCTGCGGAGCAGAGTGCAAACTGGGTAACACAACTCAGCTGCTTTTGTTTCCAAAGCGCGTCTGTTCCCTCCACAAACTCTACTCTGAGCGTAAAAAGGTTGAACGCTATCTTCAGGCCACAGGAGCTGGCGTGGGTGAGTCGCGAGATGCAGAAGGCTTTTTTTTTTTTCTGGCAGCCGCCGTGGCATCTTTGAGCAATGGGTTGGCGCTTGCGCGGGCTAATGAGCTAGCCTGGTCTTATTAAACACCTAGTGCACACATCTTCATGAGTTGTGTCTGTAATGTGAGCCTGATATCCAGGGGAGAACCTAGAGCCTGGGCCTCATACATCATGGCGCCTCTGGCGCGCATACGAAAGAGAGAGAGAGAGAGAGAGAGAAAGGACTGAGAAAGAGAGGAAGAGAGAGAGAGAAAGGGCGACTGGCAGACACTCTAGCCCCTGAGAGCGGGTATCCCTCTGCCAGCTGTTCACTCACTCTTTCCTCCTTTCTCTCTCTCTCTCTCTCTCTCGCTTTTTATGTCTTTGAGGCTTTTGCTATTCCTCTCATATTCTCATTTGCTAGTCTCTAGGGGTGTAACAGTACACAAAAATCACGGTTTGGTACGTACCTCGGTGTTGAAATCACGGTTTGGTTCATTTTCAGAACAGTAAACCTTTACACCCTAGCCCCTCAACCTCCCTCTCCACCTCTGTTTATCCCCATGTGCCTTTGTCTTTGTCCATTTTCTCACCCTTCTTCCTTGTCAATCTCGCTTTCTCTGCCTCTCTTTCTCTGTCTCTCTTTCTCTGCCTCTCTTTCTCTGCCTCTCTTTCTCTGCGTCCCTCTCAACTTCCTTGATTTTTCTCTGTCAGTCTTTCCCTCATTCAATACTCACTCACACATTCCATCCAGTCTGTCTGTCTGTCTGTCTGTCTGTATTCTCCTCTACCGAGTCTCACATGGTCAGGCTGGGTCACTGCTGATGGAGTTCAATGAGTCGTACTGTCCACACTCGGAGGGGAACCCCGCTACCCTCATGTTTCAACACTGAGCTGCAGCAGAGGCTTATGGGAACACAAATACTCTCTCTCCCTAATTCTCTCCATCTCTTTTTTTCCTCACCTTATATATCTCTCTCTCTCACTCTCTCTCTCTCTCTCTCTCTCTCTCTCCCTTTCTCTCTCCATCCCTCCCCCCTCTCTCATATTTATGCTATAAATCTCCTGGAGGCCAAGGCCAATCAGTGGAGAGTTTTACGGGCGCAGGGATTTCTGGGGACGAGCGAGCGAGCGAGGGAGCGAGCGGTGGGCTTGGTCGGGCAGGGTGAGGCAGGGGTGACGGGTTAAGCAGAAGGTTGTGGGGTTAGTGGAGACCTGCTCCAGCTCCGGTCCCTATAATGAACGAGGATGATTAATAGAGCTGGGGATAGGGGTCAACCCCAGTGCATCTGGGGGAGTGGGCAGAGTGGGGGAGTGTTCAATCTGGTCGTCGGGCTTTGGTATAGTCGGGTCCAGGGGGCCGCCATATGAGGTGAACGCAAGGCTAGAGAGAGCTCATTTTGCTCCATGGGCTACCCTCTACACAGGTCCATTACTGCTAGTGTGAGGCTCACTTATGTACGTTATCACAGATTTATACAGAAACCATATGTAAGCATCACATACATATTTCACCAGCCTTTTCATTGTGGACTATGCATCCTTATCGAAATCATGTGAAATAGCTTGTGTTGCAAAATAGCTTGTGTTGCATTACAAAAGTTAAGACCACAGATTTTCCTACACATAAATACAGTACGCGTAAGTATTCTTCTTCTTTTGTGGTTTTGTGCACTCCTGTCCTCCTGTCTTAATGGTGGGACGTCACATTTGAGTGTGGGTCCAGTGTTGTACATGGCAGTACTTTCACTATGGCTGGAGGGAAAGTGGCTGTGGCAGGTTTAAGGTCTGAGCCCTTGTCTTGTGTTTTATTTTCCTTAGAGTCTTTAAAACTGTCTACGGCGTATAACCCCCCCAACCCTCTCCTCCCTCCTCCCTGGTCTTTGCATCCTCTCGTACAGCCTACGCTGTGGCCTTGCTGTGACCTCTTGGTTATCTCCAGTAAAGATCACCGCCTCTCTGTCGCTTTTTAAGTCTCTCTCTCACGCACACACACACACACACACATGCACATGTATAAACATAAACACACACACACACAAGCACACACAAACAGACACACACACACACACAAAGAAAGTACCAGTAAACAGAGTATGATTTATAGAGACAAACTACAAGACACTGCTGTACTGCATGTTTGTTTGGTTTAGTATGGACTTGATAAAGTCTTGTGTGACTGAAATGTGTGTGTGTGTGTGTGTGTGTGTGTGTGTGTGTGTGTGTGTGTGTGTGTGGACAGAAGACAGATAGAAAAGGAGATTGAAAAGGAGAGAGACAAAGAGTGACTGATTTTGTAGGTTAAATATTTTAAAAGACTAGAGTATGATGCCAACTTTACTGTAATAATGTACATGCTAGACACAGTAAACGAAGCCTGAACTTTCATTTTCTAACGTAAGCTGTTCGTAGTCCCCTCTTATGGAAGATCACTACCACATGACTCTCTGTTAACACAATGAAAACAACAATCAGGTATCCAGGGGCGGACTGGGACCAAAAATCGGCCCTGGCATATTTGGCCCAAGCGGTCCTCAAATCGGTCGGGCACACCTAATTAAATACAAAATCTTTGCATTACCCTTAAATATGCATATATTTTCAACTGTCATGGAGCACTGAAAGTGATAGGCCTCACTGGCTATCACTCTCACTGATCAGAGGTAGCCATGGAGTACATGATCTCCATATTCAAGTAGCCTAGGCTATACAAGCAATTATTAAAGAAGAGTTTCTGCTTGAATTCAAAGTATCATTTCAAATTATTTAATAGGCTACATTTAAACTATACAATGCTCAACTGACAGCAGCACCAAACAGTTACTGAATTTGCCTATGTGTAAAGAGCGAAATTACCTAGATCGTAGTAGACGTTAATCACTAAGACAACTGAAACAACACAAAATAAATAGGGCTGTTGCTGGAAATATTTCATTCCTGTAGGCTATACTACATTGCTGGTACATTTTGGAACATTATAGCTACGTTAACTAATTATCTTTAATGTCTTCCAGTAGCCTATCGTATAGGTTACCGTATATTAGTTGGCTTGTGCATTAATATGACTTGATGTTTTGTAGCCTACATTTCCATCAGTCTACAGTCTTTTAGCCCATCTTTACCATGATAATTAACCCTTCCAAGATAGAACCCTTTCGACGCTCTACTTTGAGAGACCAACCACCACTCATGTCATCGATGTTGAATTTTGGGCGTCTGACGGAAACTGATCAATCTGACCAACAATTAACATCGATTTGACACTCTTTTGCTGTCCGGGGTTGCAAATCATTCATTTAGAACATTTAAGTTACGCTGTTTGTTATTATAATCACAGCACGACCACATCATTACATTATCGCAATTAATAAGTCATCATAATCGTCATCGTCAGCATGGCATGTCACACATAGCCTACCTGCTCCACCACTGAGTTCTTATCATGTAGCCGCAAGGCTCCACCACCGACGAACTTCTTCAACATGTTGCTGACATTTGCTAGACATTTGCTAACTTCGATTAACTTCTGATGGCTCACAAAATCCTGGCTCTGGGCCAAAATGTGAGGGGTGGGCCTGGCGTGAGCTGTTATTGGATCAGTCGAGTGTCAATATGGAAATGTAACCAGTGGGCCGCTGATTGTCCATCCTTTGGGCCGATTGTTGGCCAAAATGATTAAATTATATATATAGCCTATTCTATCGGCCCAAAAGGTGCGTCGGCCCACCGAGAAAATGCCCGGTATGCCAGATGGCCAGTCCGCCCATGCAGGTATCTTCAGATCATGAGAGAGACATTGATGGGGTAATGGAAACAGAAGGCAGGATGTTCTACTGTTAGTGCTTGACATTCAGACAATCAAATTACTTGTGTGAGATTGTCTCGTGATTGTGCGCATGTGTGTGGTGTGTGTGTGTGTGTGTTTGTGTGTGTGTTTAAAGCCAAAGAGAGGTGTTTTTACAGACCCTCTGTGACTCTGCCTCAGCGCCCTTCCCTGCTGGGACAAAGCCCTCTCTTAATTACCATTTGCTTTCTATTAAGCTGTTCTCCCTTTTAATACAGGCACCAACTTTTATTATTTTTACGCCATCAGAACATCCAGCTTCCAGTTAACGAACTACACTCAGTGCCCTTATGTTCCTATTTACACCTGGAGACCCCAAAGCACTGCACTAATCTTCACATCCTGTTTAAGTGTAGTGGCATAGGCCTGTGCTGAGAGGACCCATATTCCAGGTAGACAGTCTTAAGCTTCACCAATGACTGTATATACAGTCAATGAGCTTCACAGACACTGTTTGTTTTTTCTCAATTACATACAATGTAGTAATTTACACTACATATTTCAATAGTTTTCTCCTCACAATCAAAAACTCATGATTGCTTAGCTCTTTATTGTTTTTGTGTTTTTCAACTGTTTTTCACACTGCAAGACAGCTGACAAAAACTTCTGACATATACTGTACCACATATTTAACCGGATTGACCGGGAGCTGGACCTTTGAGTCTTTTGATTGGGCACTGTAACTCTGCTCAATCTTGCACAACCAATAACAACTAACCTGACAGGAGTTTGGCCAGATTGTAAAGTTTGTCGAGGCTGACAGAGCTAAAATTGGACCAAAATAATACCGTTCCATCTGGCATTAGAGTCACTGGCCTAGAGTGGACTGTGGTGAGTTGGTTGGTTACTGTATATGACATTGATGAATTTGGTTACTGTATATGACATTGATGAATTTGGTTACTGTATATGACATTGATGAATTTGGATATTGTGTGAGACCCGCAGATAGTACAAGGAATTGAATATATTGTCCCATGTACAAACAGAATTGTAGAACAGCCAACATATGTAGATTAGGCAGGAGTATTTGCTGGGAGATATTGTTTTCCATGGCAGTACATTCAGAAACCCGAAGTGAGAGAAGATCTCCTGTCATCTGTGGCCCTGGTCTTTGACCTCTAATGAAATCACAGCTAAAACATGCAGTGAGTTGCTGACCATAGACATGTGGGGTCAGACAAGACTGCAGACAACTCCGCTCCGCTGAAACTCTGACACAGAACAGTGTAAAAAAAAAGAAAAGTGCAGCACTGGTCAAAGTCAGTTGAGGTTGACCTGAAGTGTGTTTGTGCCCAGACAAGTACAAGTGTGTGTGTGGTGTGTGTGTGTGTGTGTGGGTGTGGGTGTGAGTGTATGAATGTATTCATAGGTCATAGGGCGATGGTAGTTGCAGTGGCTTTTGGCTGCCGGACCCACTTGTCCTTAATGCATATGCAGTGCCCCGACCCACAGACAAACACTCGCTATATTTTCCAAAAACACACACACACACACACACTCACAAACACACACACACACACACACACATTTACAAACACACACGACCAGGCTGACCACAACAGCTGGTGTCCCAGGCAGCTGGTGTTTGCTGTTGGTCATATGAATGCCTGCACTCTTTATTGCTCCTATGTGTGTATGTATGTGTGTGTTGGTGTGTGTGTGTTTGTGTGTGTGCATGCACTTGGGTGTGTATGTGTGCGCTTCTGAATGTGGGCATGTCTATATAGTTGTAGTAGTAAAAAGGTTAGAAGAATTGCTGACATGCTTGACAGTGCCAGAGAACACACACACACACACACACACACACACACCAGTGAAAGCAGAGAGAAATTCACAACCCCCCTTTCTCCGCTTCAAGGCCTCTGGCTGTATAAATCCAACAGGCACCAGATTGTTTACCCCCCAAAACAAAGAGTAACTAAACACTGTCTGTCCCCAAGGTACAAAGAGAACCCGCTCCCTCTACCATCCTTCTGTCTCTCCCCCTCTCTCCTTCTCCTGCCCGCTCTCTTTCACTCTGTGGCTAGATGACCCCCATGGAGAGAAGCCAGGCCTGGCTCTGGACTCAATGGTGAACCACAGAGATGTACTTTACACTGTTACAGCAGGCTCCCCAGAGGCAGTGGTCTGCTGTTACTACTCTCTTTCTCTTTCTCTCTCTCCCTCTTTCTTTCTTTCTCTCTCTTTCTCTATCTTACTCTCCGTGCCTCTGTCTCTCTTTCTCTTTTTCACTGGCTGACTCCTATTCAGCCTTCTGTGATCTGCAGTAGTTAGCCTGGCTGGTAATCTTGCTCCTGGCCTAGAATAAGCAGTGGAACAGAGTGGACAGTGGCACAACTGTGTGTGTGTGTGTGTGTGTGTGTGTGTGTGTGTGTGTGTGTGTGTGTGTGTGTGTGTGTGTGTGTGTGTGTGTGTGTGCGTGCGTGCGTTTGTGTGTGCACTTAATACATACATTGCATTACATACAAAGATCATGTGATACAAGATGGCGTCAACGTGAGAGTGGGATTCAGGTGTCTGCTCAATGCGTCTATTTTGTTTAGGCCTTCATGCTAAGTATTACTTAAATTAACTGCAACAAACCAAGCTACAAATTGACTGAACATTCACTCTACAAAGCTAATGTTTTGACTTGTAAAACTTTCTGGCTACCTGCACGAACATAGGCAACAGCAATCAACCATGGTCGACCAGCAATCCGTCTCTAACAATTCAATCTGGGAATCCATACAGCAACTAAAGGTGGAAATGCTTTCTCACTTTGATACAAAAATTTACCCAATTCAATCCAGTCTACAGTCCATACAAAACTCATTATCCACACTCGGGGATCATGTCTCCATCCTTGAACAACGAGTGAGTACAAATGAGAGCGACGTTCTCGACCTGAAAAAACGCATCAACATGCTTGAGAGTGACAACGCTTACCTTCGTGATAAAATCGAGGATGCCGAGAACAGAAGCAGGGCATATAATTTGCGTTTTCTGCATATCCCTGAAAAATCCGAAGGTACTGATATCCTTGGCTTCGTGGGCGGCCTAATTAAACAGCTCTTGGGAGCTGAGAACTTCCCCAGTCCTCCAGTTATCGAGAGGGCCCATCGCTCTCCTACTACGCAAGCCAACACTCAGACAGACGGACCGAGGCCGATTCTTGTAAAACTTCACAGCCTCCGTGATCGCCAGCATATCCTAAGTCTCTCGCGGATGAAAAAAGAACTTGAATACGGAGGCAAAAGGGTCCACATCTTCCCAGACTTTTCGGCTGGTACAATGAACAAACGACGCAGTTCGACAACGCCAAGAAAAAAGCTTTCGTGAACTGGAAATGGAATACTCCCTTATCTATCCAGCAACACTGAGGATTATCTCTGCTGGGAAAACGGTACAATTCAAATGCGTTAAAGAAGCCGAAGAGTTCTTAAACACAGTGCCAAGGCCTATGGAATGACAGCCTGCATTGCGAGGTAGCCTACAGATATTGTTTGAAGTGAATGAACTGTCAGGTCTACTGTTATTGTTGTTTTGTAATTTTCTAAAGGTTGAAGGCCCTGCAATGATTTTGGGAGTAGCCTAATGCAGCTTCTCTTATGGCTTTCTCTTGTCTGCTATTTGTTCATTTAGGCCTATGCTTACAGTACCTAATCACTTTGTGCTTTATGTTAACTTATTTGACCATATTACCTTAGTCTAAATACCTAAAGTGAATTTGCCAGTGTGAATGGTGGTCAATCTACAATAATCAATGATGATGCTGGTGTATTTAATTTCATTTCATTTAGACTTAATACTATGTTGATCCCCCTCCATTATAGTATGGTTGTAAATATCTTATTTGCTTTACAAAGTAAATGTAATCATTAGCACAATGACTTTATGACTTTATGTTTCCCATTTATTGAATTTAGGCAGGCAACACCTGAATAGCCTCTAGTTTATGCTCCTGGACAAATACTTGTGGTTATGTTTGTGTGTGTGTGTGTGTGTGTGTGTGTGTGTGTGTGTGTGTGTGTGTGTGTGCGTGCGTGCGTGTGTGTGTGTGTGTGTGCGTCTGTATGTTGCTCCCTGCCTCATCCCTCCACCTCCTATCCCTTTACTTTACTAAAACAGCTAGTTAATTATGGGTAAAGGTTTACATGTAATTCATTTAAATATTAGGAGTCTTACAAATAAAATAGACCTTCTAAGAGCCTGGCTGGTCTACAACAAGCCAGATGTTATTACTTTGTCTGAGACCTGGCTTAATAGTAATATCTCAGACGATGAAATGAAGCTCGATAAATATACACTGTATAGATCTGATAGGGGTGCGCGAGGTGGTGGTGTAGCCACCTATGTCTTATCACCCCTTATCCTCAGAGGGTTGTCAAACCTAATGAAATTCCTGAGTCCTTTGAATGTCTTTTTTATACAATTATGTCTCCATGAAAACAAACATTTGACTATAGGTAATATTTACAGACCACCAAGCTCCCCCCTGAGTCTATAAATGTATTGCCAATACCATTAGCTCCTTAAACTGTTCAAAAGAGATGATCATCCTTGGTGACTTTAATCATGAATTGGCTAGACCGTTCGTCTCTTCATGAAAGACATTTTCTTGAGAGCCTTAACTTAACTCAGTTAGTCAAAGAACCTACTCGCGTTGATAATAGATCCAAAACCCTATTAGACTGGATCTTGGTCACCCACCCTGATAGGATAATTGAATCTGGAGTACTTCCTGACTGTTTTAGTGACCACTCTATTGTGTCTTGCATATATGGAAAATGAGACTACCAAGATTACCACCTAAAATTATTAAAGTAAGACAACTGAAAAAACTTTAATGATGAGCATTTCATTCAAGACCTATTGAATATTAAATGGGATAGGCTTAACCTAATTCCCGCTGTTGAGGATGCTTGGAATTATTTTCACACCGAGGTTCTCCAAGTTATTGATAAGCATGCTCCATGGAGGTCAGTAAGGGTAAAAGGAAGACATCTACCCTGGATTGGTGGTGAACTACTTACACTATTTAAACAAAGGGATAAGGCATGGGGCAAATATCGTTCGACTAAGGACCTTGTAGATTGGGAAACATATAAACATTTAAGGAACATATGTACTACAAAAACAAGGAATGCTAAATCTGAGTATTTTAAAAGTTCTCTATCAAATAACTATAATAATCCCAAGAAATTTTGGAGAAATCTTAATGAGTTATTTAACAAATCTAATCCAAGTGCTCCAGCTAAAATTAGATTAAAAGATGATACTCTTTCTGATCCACTTGCAATAGCTAATGCTTTTAATCAGCATTTTGCTTCCATCTGCAAAACCCAGTCTCCTAATTCCAACAACATCTTAAATATGGCTCAATACTCTTTGTGATAGGCCTACCTCTTTTTCTTTTTCAATTATTAGTCCCATTCGATGTACAGAGAGCTATATCTGAACTAAAAACAGGCAGTGGTAGAGACTTAGATGGTCTGGAAACCAAGTTCATCAAGGTCGCCTCTGATATATTGTCATATCCACTATCTGATTTATTTAACCAATCTTTAACCACTGGTGAGGTCCCATTAAGATGGAAATGTGCCAGGGTAACTTTAATCCATAAAGGAGGTGATCCATTTGACCTTAACAATTATAGACCCATTTCCATTATTAGTAGCGTGGCAAAAGTTTTCGAAAAAGCTAATATTTTAATCAATTATATAATTATATTAATGCGTCTTCTATTTTGTCTCAACATCAATCAGGTTTCAGACCTAAATTTTTCCACCACAACTGCCTTATTAAAGTTCACCAATGATATATCATCATCCCTCGATGATAATATGTCTACTGGAGATTTTTTATAGACTTAACCAAAGCTTTTGATCTTGTTAATCACTACATGCTTTTAGACAAACTTCATGCTATTGGGCTCTCTAAACAAGCTCTTCTTTGGTTTAGCTCTTATTTACATTTTCGGCAACAGTGTGTCCTTTTTTCAGGGTAGTCTATCCTCCTTTGCCATTATGGAAAAAGGGTGTCCCTCAAGGATCCTCGTTAGGGCCTCTCCTATTTTCAGTCTTTATCAATGACCTTCCACAAGCTTGCTTTCAGGACTGTTCTATTCACTTATATGCTGATGACACTGTGATCTATAATTCCAACTCTAATATTTCTAAGATACAGAACACTCTTCAGACAGACTTTGATATTATTCAAAAATGGTTCCAATGTAATGACCTCCTGTTGAATAAAAAGAAATCATACTGTATGCTTTTCCCAACAAGATCTACTGTTAAACAAACAAATTTGTCAATTAACTTTTTAGATGGCACCGCTCTTGGCAGAGTAGATGAATTTAAATACTTGGGCTTTTGGCTTGATTCTCAACTCTCCTATAAAACCCACATCAATCATACTATAAGAAAGCTGAATTGTAATATAAGGATGCTGTATCGTTTCAATAATTGTTTTACACAGCAGATCAGGTTGAGAATTGTGAAGCAATTATTATTTCCAGTTATAGACTATGCTGATGTAGTATATCAGAACTCCACTGAGACTTGTCTTAAGCCTTTGACTGTTGTCTTTAATAGTATTTGCAGATTTGTATTGAAATGTTCATACAGGACGCATCACTGTATCCTGTATGATTCATTGAATATTCTGTCACCAAACGCCAGGAGACAGTTTCATTGGTTCCAGCTTATTTTTAAGTGCATACATCTTAGTTATCCACTCTACCTGCAACAACATTTAATACCTTTACCAAACAAACTATAGTTTTGAGGCACACCGAATATCTATCATTTACAGTACCACATATCTCCAAAAGAAAGGCATGTTCATTTTAAATACAAGGCTTCCTCTGACTGGAATAGCCTGCCTGGGGCCTTAAGATCAATTACATCTTTGAGTCGCTTCAAGACATCTTTGTTCACATATCTGAAAGCAAATAACCGTTGTAATTGTTTTCATTAATGCTTTTTTGTGTGTCTTTGATCTGTCAATATGCTCTGTTATAGATATGTGAGCGTATCGTGTCTATATTTTCAGATATGTGTATGTATGTACTGTGCGCATGCATATATGTGTCTCTGTATGTATATATGTGGATATGAAGATGTATGCTTGTTGTATATATGTGTATATGTATGTATTTTTAGGGAATGGGAGCTGGTGGGGGAAGGGGGCTGTATGTGAGTGAATGTGTATGTTGTATTGTACTGTACTGTAGTATCTTGTCCTTGTACCTTTGTCTTTGTCCAGTCCTATCGAGGACCCTCTCGAAAATGAGATGCCACATTTCAAGAGGCATTCCTCTTTAAATAAATAATAATAAAAACATACCGTTTGTACATTTATGACTGCATGTGAGGGCAGATATACTTGCACACAGCTGTTCGTGTGTATTGGTATGTGTGTACATATATGTGTGTGTGTGTGTGTGAGCATATGATCTACCTCCGTGGCTGGTGACACAGACACATGTTTGTTATCGAGGGGATTGGGCAGGCTGCTTTCATCTGGGCAGGCATGATGGTTCCCTCGCTCCCTATCTGACCCCTCTACCTTTATCACTCTCCGTCCCTCCCTCCCACGCTCCCTCCTTTCCTCTCCTCCCTTCATGGTCCACACACCCGTTCTCTCTCTCTCTGCTCTCTCTCTCTCTGCTCTCTCTCTCTCTCTATACTCTCTCTCTCTCTGTTCTCTCTGCTCATAATATATATATATATAATATATATATATATATCTCTCTCTCTCTCTCTGTTCTCTCTCTCTCTTTCTGCTCTCTCTCTCTCTCTCTCTCTCTCTCTCTCTGTCTCTCTCTCTCTCTCTCCGTTCTCTCTCCATCTCTCTCTCTCTGTTCTCTCTCTCTGCTCTCTCTCTCTCTCTGTCTCTCTCTCTCTCTCTCTCTCTCTCTCTCTCTCTCTCTCTGAGCGGGAAGTGAGTGTGCAGAGTGTGAGCGTGATGAAGGCCGATTTCTGGCTTGAGTGAGTGCCCTTTACATTCTAACTTTTCGTATCTTTTTGTTTGTTTAAATATTTATTTGTCGATGGTGTTGTTTGTTAATTGAATTGAGAGTCTGCTGCCAGCATTGCTGGGTAGTATGGCAACCTAAATCAAAACTTGATTGTTTAACCAGACGGCATGGCGTTAAAGTGGCGTCTAGTGTTAGTGTGGAAGCGTGTAGTTTAGCGGTGGGTAAAATTGTTGATACGATAATGTATTGTCGGCATCTAGAATGAACAACGCGATCGTTCTTTTTTTGAGTACAATCGAAAAGCCTATGAAGTTGTTCAATCTTGGAATTGAAATTGATGGTTATTTGCCCTGTTCTTCCACTTAGTAGCCCATCTAAGAAAATCACATTGTCTAACGTGCCACCGTTCTTAAAAAGATGAGGTGTTAATCAGAGAACTTTCGAAGCATGGCAAAGTGGTGTCTCAAGTTAAGAAAATACCTGTGGGATGCAAGTCAACTTTGTTGAGCCATATGGTGTCTTTTAGACGCCCAGGTGCATATGTTTCTGAAACAGACTGTGATTTTAGCGCAGTGTTCAAGTTTAATGTTGATGGCTATGATTACACTGTTTATGCAACATCAGACCAATGAAATGTTTTGGTTGTGGTGGATATGGACATTTGGTTGTGGCTTGCCCAAACAAAAAAAAAAGATAATGTTAAAGAACAAACTGATACACCTGCAAATGATTCTGAAATTGGTGGAGGAAACTGAGCCATCTGACCCGCCCACTATTACGGCTGGTGGTGCAGAGTCTGTGTCTGTAGTGGTAGAATTCCATGTGCCGACACCGGATTTATCAAACGTGGTTGAGAAAGAGAATGTGACCGAATCGAACGAAGCCGCTGGAAATAAAAAAACAGTGGAGTCTGAAATACTCTTGGCTGCGCCTGCACAAGCTGATGTTATCATGGATGTGGGCAGTTCTTGTGAACCTGCAGGGTTACGGATACCGTAGGCCTAGAGGCTGCAGAGTTGGTTAATAAGAGAACTGGTACACAAACAGAGGATTGGCTACAGAAACGGTCCGAGAGGAAAAAAATGTTTTAAAATTAAAATAAACGAAAGAAATCCTCTAGTAATAAAGCTACAAAAAATGGAAAAAGACATTGATGTTGAGCTACCAACTACAGATAATGAATTTTGGTTTTGATTCTAGTTTGTCAAGTCACAATCACAAGATCAACTGTTAGTTGTCGGGTTCTACCAGGAGATAAGACATTTTTTTACAGACTACCAAATTTGTGCGTAATGTCAGGTTATTATTTTTCCAATATACAATGAAGTTCATTGATGATGCTAAATATCTAATGAGGACCAAGTTTACTGGACCAAGAGATGTTTCGCTTGGTTAAGATTGTGCGCAAAGTTGGAAAAAAGGAGAACCGATTGGAAAATGATGGTGATACTCAGTAAAACATGTATGTTTATTTTCTTTGTCTTTTTTTCTGGTTACTTTCTTTTTTGAAATGGGCGAAGCTAGAGTCGCTACTTTGAATTTGAATGGGGCCAGATTTGGGAGGAAAAGAGCAGAATTCTATGAATTAAGCAGACAGAAAAAATATTGATGTTTTCCCTTGTTCAAGAGACACATAGCGACTTAACTAATGAAGTTGATTGGGTGAAGGAGTGGGATGGCGCCATACTCAGTCACAATACGTCCTTAAGTGGAGGTGTTGCTATCCTCTTTTCTTTAAAGTCGTTTCTTCCATATTCTTATGATGTGGAAGAGGTGGTTAAAGGAAGATCATTGGAAAGTAAAAAAGCAGTTTTGAAAAATGATGTTTTGTTTTCATTTGTGTTTATGTCCTACCTTAGCTGCAGAGAGGATGTGTTTGATAAGCTTGGTGATGTTCTTGGCATGTAATAGTAATTGATTTTCTTTTCTGGGTGGTGATTTAATTGTAATTGCCGATATTTTAGATAGAAATCATGTAGAACCTCATGTAGCCTCTCGCCGCCTTATTGAGTTAATTGAAGCATATGAATTGATTGACATAATGGAGATCTTTTTCAAAAAAACAAAGGCAATATAGTTGGTCTCATTGTCGTGATAATTATTTATCAATGGCAAGACTTGACCAAATGTGTACTGTTTTAAGCATTTTTTAGTGCTTTTCGATGTTCCTATATCAGTCCTGTTGGTTTTTTCTGACCATTGCATGGCATGTTGTGTACTCTTAAAATCTATGTTAGACCAAAAAGCGCGTATTGGCATTTTAATAAGATGTTGTTGGACGATCAAACTTTTTTAGAGAAGCTGCTGTTTTTTTTGGGAGAGTTTTAAGTTGGAGAAGCCTTTTTTTTCCCTCTTTGCAACAATGGTGGATGTAGCAAAAATTCAAATTAAACATGTATGTCAAAAAATATACTTTCAATGTCAGTAGAGACCTAGCTAGATCCATGAAAACTTTAGAAAAGGAGATTGTGGATTTGCAAAATGTGGTTGATAACAAAGGAAATTCAGAACAAATAGAATTACTTAAAAGTAAAAAAGTGGAATTGGCTGATTTTTGGGAAAAAAACACAGGGCGCTTTGATCCGCTTCAAGAATACAAAATGTATCTGTAATGGATGTTGCCTTCTAAGTATTTCTTTAATTTAGAGAAGAAAATGGAAAGAAAAGTTAATTCATGCTGCGCCAGAAACAGGAACATTGTTGACTAAGCCAAATGAAATAAGACAACGAAAAGGAGTTTTACTCAGAACTTTTAAAAGTGAATTGGTTGGAAATCAGGAGATTGAACGTGGTTTCCTTCATGACTTGCCAACGCTTTCAAAGGCTTCAGCAAAGATGCTGGATGGAGCTTTATCACTGAAAGAACTCTATACTGCCCTGATGGGTATGGAAAATGGACGTGCTCCTGGCATTGATGGACTGCCAGTTGAGTTTTACAAAGGCTTTTGGTCAGTATTGGGAAAGATCTCCATGAAGTGCTGAATGACAGTATAGAGAAAGGAATCCTTCCTCTGAGCTGTCGAAGGGCTGTGTTGACACTGTTACCAAAAAAAGGTGACTTGACCGACTTGAAGCATTGCGCCCAGTGTCTCTCCTGTGCATTGATGTTAAAATGTTTTTCCAAAGCACTAGCAACTAGATTGAGAGAAGTGATGGAACAAATAATACATGTTGATCAAACCTACTGTATTCCTGAAAGGTCAATTTTTGACAATATTTTCCTTGTTCGAGATGCAATTGAAGTTTCTAGTAAGTTAAAAAGAATTTTGGATTTGTTTTCATGGATCAGGAAAAAGCTTTTGACAGAGTTGAGCATAAGTATTTATGGGGTGTTAGAGGCTTTGGATTCAATTCGGTTTTATTAATTTAATTAAGGTGCTCTATAATGACATTGAGAGTATAGTGAAAGTTAATGGTGGTTTGTGTCCCCCTTTAAAGCACTAAGAGGTGTAAGACAAGGTTGTTCATTGTCTGGAATGCTCTATTCCATGGCAATAGAACCTTTGCTTCACAAATTAAGGTGTAAAATGACTGGCTTTTCTCTGTCCAATTGTGAAAAGGTTTTTGTTTATCAGCATATGCCGCATGATTTGGTTGTAGTAGTCAATGATCAAAATGATGTTGATACCTTAAATGATGTTGTGAAGGATTTTGGAGTGATATCATCTGCAAAAGTCAACTGGAAAAAAAGTGATGCTTTTCAGATAGGTGATTGGGTAGATGGACCAGCCAAACTCCCAGAAGGGTTAAATTGGAAAAAAGGGGGTTCAAATATCTGGGTGTTTTTTTTGGGAGATGATAACACTGTACAAAAGAATTGGGATGGAGTCATTGAAAAAGTGAAGGGACGTTTAAAAAAATGGACATGGCTACTACCTCAGATGTCATATAGGGGACGCTGTCTGGTTATCAATAATCTAGTGGCATCCTTTTTGTGGCATCGGCTGGCTGTTTTAGATCCACCATCAGGTCTTTTAATGAAGATCCAGTCAACCCTAATAGATTTCTTCTGGGATAAGTTGCATTGGATCCCTCAGAGTGTTTTGTATTTTACCAAAAAGAAGAAGGTGGCCAGGGTTTAATCCATTTGCCCAGTAGAGCAGCTGCTTTTAGGCTTCAGTTCATTCAGAGGTTTCTTACTGGGCCAGAAGATCTTGTTTGGAGGCCTGTGGCTTGTGAAATCATGCATAATGTGAGTGGTTTGGGTTTAGACAAATCTTTGTTTTTCCTGGATCCTCATGCAATACATTGTATTGATTTACCTGTTTTTATAAAGGACTTTTTAAGATCTGGGGTTTATTTAATGTTAGCCGAATGGAAGAGACTGGTTCTTTTTTGCATTGGCTCCTAGAGGAGCCTCTAATCTATGGATCAAGACTGGACATTTCAAAGAATGTAATGCCTGGATTGAACAGTTATTTATGCAGTACTGGACTTACACGCTTGGGCCATTTGGTGGATGTATCAGGCTCTCTCTTATGGACAGTGCCACACTGGCTGCACGCATGGGAGTGAGGTCCTTTAAGTATGGTGGATAAGATGTTGCATTGCTGGAGAACAGAACTAACATCACGTGAGAGAAAATGATAAAAGAATTATGTTGATGGCGTTTTGATTCCTGATAGAGAAGACCCTTTTCCTGAATTGTCACTTACAATCAAATTAAATGATTGTAAAGGTAGTTTTTGCCCTCTCCAAAAGAAATAGATTTCAGCTTAAGTCAATGGTAAATGTCTTTACAAGACCTGTGTTAAAAGGATAAATAAAGAAAGGCTAGATGGAAAGGTTGACACGCCTTCCTACGTTCTACTTTTGGTTTAGTAAGTAATGTTCAACCAGAGTGGAAATCTCTATACAAACCACCATTAACTAAAAGAGCTGGGGACTTACAATGGAGGTTACTGCATGGTATTTTGGCAGTTAACTCTTTTATTTCTGTTTTAAATCAAAATGTAAGCCATGAATGTCCTTTTTGTTTGGAGAGAGACTGTTTTTCATGCCTACTCAAATTGTGTTTCAGACTGCCACCTTTGTTTAAGTTGTTGGCAAAGCTATTAGAGTGTTTTGGAGAGTTTTTTCTCTATTCAGACCTTCATATTGGGGTTTAAATATGTTCAGAAAGAACGTTGCAAGTGTGAAATGATTAATTATATCTTTGGGAATGCTAAGATGGCCATTTATATAAGTAGGAAGAATAAGATTGAAAAGACTCTGACCATGATGTAATTGACATTTTTTATTAGCCTGGTGAAATCAAGAGTAAAATTAGAATTTGACTTTTATGAAACAAAAGGTGATTTTAATTCTTTTGAAGAAGAATGGTGCCAAGGTGGAGCAATATGCTCATTGGTAGATAATGAATTATTTTTTCAGGTTATTTTCTTTGATTTTCAGTTTTTCTAAAAAAGTGATGGTTTTATGGTAATGTGGATCGTGTGTTTTGTAATAAAGAGCTGTTAAAATTCAAAATATATCTCTCTCTCTGCTCTCTCTCTCTCTCTATATCTCTCTCTCTCTCTCTCTCTATCTCTCTCTCTCTCTCTCTCTATATATCTCTCTCTCTATATCTATCTTCTCTCTCTGCTCTCTCTCTCTGCTCTCTCTCTCTCTCTCTCTTCTCTCTCTCTCTCTCTCTCTCTCTCTCTCTCTCTCTCTCTCTCTCTCGCTGCTGATCCTCTGCCCATTTCCACCAGCTATCGTCTGCTTTTCATCTCCCACTGAACACACATAATAGATGGAGAAGGGAGCCATTTTTTGGGATGATGCGGTGTGGTAGAATAGACATCCCTCACCATGAGTCTGTGTTAGTGTGTGTGTCTCGCTCTCTCTCTCTGTGTGTGTGTGTGTGTGTGTGTGTGTGTGTGTGTGTGTGTGTGTGTGTCTTTCTCTCTCTGTCTTGGTCTGTGTTTGTGTTTGTGTGTGTGTGTGTGTGTGTGTGTGTGTGTGTGTGTGTGTGTGTGTGTGCGTGTGTGTAGGGGTTTAATGGTGTGGAGGGACATTTCCCTGTGGATTTCATGGATTTGTTTGTGTATACAGTAGACAAAGTACAAGAAGATTTATTTGTCAGAGAAAACATACACACACACACACACACACACATACACATGCACACACACACATACATGCTCACACACCCTAACCTCTCCACCCAAGATTACACCCTGTGCAAACACACAACCTTATGCCGTTTATAATCAAACAAGGACATTGTCCACCTCTTAAACAAACAGTGTGCGGCTTGTACAGGTCAGAACGGTATCAGAGGATCAGGCTTACGGGGCACTTCTACAACCAGGGCCCCTGGACACACATCAATGTGCAGTCGGCTCAGACATCAAGAAACTGTATGAAAACTAACACAGACCTCAGGAGTCTATGAAAGAAATTCACTGAGAAAATTTGACAGGGCAGAAAGCCATCCCGAAGCCCTCTCCAACACATGCGGGTGCACGCAGACACAGGGACACACACACACACACACACACACACATAAACATGCACACACACATGCACAAACACACACACTGTTAGGCTTGGCATTCTCATTATGTGGCGGTTTGGATTCTTTTTCAAGGGATCTGGACCTTTCCTCCAGAATAGGAGGGAGGGAGGGAGGGAGGGAGAAAGGGAGGAGGAGGAGGAGAAGAGTGGAGAAGGAGAAGAGTGGAGAAGGAGAAGAGTGGAAGAATAATGAAAAAGGGAGGCAGGGGAGGAGAGAGAGAGAGAACAGGAGAAAGACAGAATGACAGAGAGGAGGGAGATGATGATGGTGTGAAAGAGAGACAACAAAGGAATGATAGATGCTCTTTGCTTGTTTGCAGAACATATTGAGGGGGTGTGGGGAATTTTACAATGAGAGCTTTCCACTTCCATCTTTGAAGTTGCCAGAATTATTTACAATATGTGGAAGAACATGGGGCATCAGAGGAGTATTCACTGCACCTTGAAGTTTACTCTCCTGATATCTCCAGGCTTTTTGGCACCATAACTACCCTCTATCTCAAACCAAAAGTCTCTATCAAAAGAAGTAAGAGCAAAAAAATCCCCAAAGATTACCTAAGAGTTCAGCTACATGTCCAAGAATCGTAAAACTGCTTCCTTGTAAAGTACAGTAAGGGGAATATCCAATGAAGCGCGCATGAGAGAGAAAGAGAGAGTGAGAGAAAGAAGGAAAGAAGGAAAGAAAAAAAACATCTTGCCAAAGCACATTTCACCTTTGAATAATGTTACTTTAAGTTTCAATTACATTCCTTCCAAATGAGCCTCGAAACCCTGTGGGCTGATTAAAAGGAATTTATTTGTGTTTCTGCGTGAGGGAAAATGGAGGCCTGAGACCTGGCCGTGGCCACAAGATGCCTTTAAACTGCTGGATCAACACGAGAGGCATGGTCCAACAGCTCTGATCCTGGGTCAAGGAATCTGTTTAGATCAGCCCTAATGGGGACGGAATACGAAACAAATCCACTGACCCCAGGCCT